>NC_073377.1:25518543-25653543 GCF_028641065.1 Leucoraja erinaceus
ATTCAAATGGTCATCATTGTATCACAACACTGATCCAGTAACTGAATCATTGTGTCGCTGGAGCCTACAGTCAACAACAGTGACTTGTGTAGAAAATTGGCAGAAACTCCAGATAGGCTCATTAATGAAAGTATGGTACTTCCAACTTTATTTCCACACACTTGGCCAAGAAGAGGAGATCCAACTGAACTCCTGCTGATGGTAATTCCATGCAAGATCTCACACATAAGATGAGGGTGTTGGTATAAAACTTGATACAGTGTAACACATTGCTAAATGGTCAAAGTAGTGCAAAAATAATTCTCTAAACTAAGTGCAACACCATTCTATCATGATCATTTAGCATTTCACATGATATGTCAATAAAATGTCTGTGTCACCTTTGGAAGCCTGTACTTTTCTCTTAAGTGGACCCTGAGAGTTGCTCTTTCTGCTTTCTTCTGTGCAAAAATGCCATCACGTTCCATTCTGAAATCAAGAAAAATCATTTATTTTAACGGTTAACGACTATTTTATTTTAACGACTCCTAAAATACACTTTGATGGTTGAGTTGACTTTGAAAACCAGCTTTTTTTGTAGGTTTTGGTTGTAGAAATCTTCTAGCAGTGGAACCATTTTCAAAAACAAAGCTAAAAAGTGAATTAAAATGTTTTAAAGTGCTGGAGTAATTCAGTGGATCAGGCAGCATCTCTGGAGACATGGATAGGTGACATTTGTGGTTGGGACCCTTCTTCAGACTCAAAGTGAATGTTACACTGCCTTCAGCTTTTACAACACATTTCTCCTCACCATGTCAAACAAGGGGACATGACATGAGAATTAAGGGACTGAAGTTTAGGGGTAACATGAGGGGAAACTTATTTACTCAGAGAATGGTAGCTGTGTGGAATGAGCTTCCAGTGAAGGTGGTGGAGGCAGGTTCGTTTTTATCATTTAAAAAATAAATTGGATAGTTATATGGATGGGAAGGGAATGGAGGGTTATGGTCTGAGCGCAGGTATATGGGACAAGATTATGTGTTCGGCACGGACTAGAAGGGTCGAGATGGCCTGTTTCCGTGCTGTAATTGTTATATGGTTATATGGTTATATGTCACAAAACAGCCCATTGCCAAATTTGAACTTTTTGGTTAGCAAATTCAATCATATTATTGTTAATTGCTGCTGCGAGTAATGTTATAGAGGCATCGAGCACAGAAACAGATATTTTTTCTCAACAAGTCTATGTCAAGCATTAAGTACCTTACTCAACCCATTTACCAGACATGATTCATAGTATTCTATGCATTGGTGATTCAAGTGACAACAATAAACCAATACCAATATTTTTCCATCCTACACATTTCAACTGCTCCACTGCGAAATCTCCGCAAGGTATGTCTACTTTGAAGAAGTTCACTTCCTCTCGACGATGAAAGTTCTGCAACTTCATCGTCTATCTCTCTCGTTTCCATAATCCCTAACCAGTCTGAAGAAGGGTCTCGACTCGAAACGTCACCCATTCCTTCTCTCCAGAGATGCTGCCTGTCCTGCTGAGTTACTCCAGCTTTTTGTGTCTATCTCCAATATTAACAATGCTTTATACATTATATACTATAACATTGCCACTGATATTCTATGCCTTGATTTAGGTTTAGATTTATTATTATCACACGCGAATGATCTGAGATGCAGTAAAATGTTTTGTTTTACATGCTATCCAAACAAATCAGATATATCATACATAGATACAATCAAGAGCAAAGAGGAAGATGTAGAGAGCAGAATATAGTTCTCAGCATTATAGTGTATTGTAGCACATCAATTCCTCAATGTCCTCAATGGGGTAGAGGTGAATAGAACAGTACCCAAACTAATGGAAGGACGATTCTGGAGCCCGATATCAGAGGAGAAGCTTTCACTGAGTGGTGGTATACACCTTGTCTAATACAGGCTACTATTATAAATATTAGCCTTTGAATAGATGCAGCAGGTAAGCTTTTAAGAAGCAAGTGTTAAAGCGTTCAAATAAGCAGGCAAAATGATTATGGAGTGAGTGTGGTACAAGGAAGAATGATTGTGGGCCAAATTACCTCAGACTAAAACTTACGTAAATGCAATGAAATCACAACTAGACAAAATGTGCTTACTGCAGAGATGAGAGGTTTTTTTTGGCATGTGTTGATCTTTGAACACAATTGTTTTGCAGTTAAAAGACAAAATTGGCAAATAGATGATTTGGTGGATCTGTTTGAGTGAAAAGCCGGGAAAGCTTTCAACTCAGTGATAAATAGCAAATTAATAAATAGTCCTTGGCATGCGTATAAAACATACTGAAACAAAAATAATTTCAGGTCTGTCTGACCAGAAGGGCCCTGTACAGACTTACAAAATATTACATTCAAAATTAAGCTTACAATGTAAGCTGTTGGTTGTACCCAATGTCTGATTTGCAGCTACATAATGAGGCCACATTATCGACATATGGGATTAATTGAACACCGCATGCTCATAATTTCCGTTATGTGTTTCTAACCAACACATTTGTCTCTTTTCCAATTTCATGTCTAAATAGATCATAATGTTTTAAACACCTTTTGATAATTGATTTATCATTGACCCATTTGACTGCTGCATCTTTTTGAGCCTTATTATTTTCACAGTCTATTGACCTGTGAATTAATTTAATTCATCTTGGGACATAGGCATTGCTGGCAAAGCCAGTATCTTTTGTTCAAATTTAGTTGAAGTTTACTTTAGAGATACAGCGTGGTACAGCGTGGTACAGGCCTTTGGGCCCACCGAGTCTGCACTGACCAGCGATCCCACACACCAACACTATCATACACACAATAGGGACATTTTTACATTTATACCCAGCCTCTTCAGACTGAGTTTAGTTTAGTTTAGTCTGGTTTAGTTTAGTTTAGTTTAGTTTAGTCTAGATTAGTTTAGTTTAATTTAGAGATACAGCATGGAACAGCATGGACATTGTGGGGATTACTGAGACGTGGCTGCAGGAGGATCGGGCCTGGGAACTTAATATTCAGGGTTATACATCCTATAGAAAGGACAGGCAGATGGGCAGAGGAGGGGGGGGGTGTTAGCTCTGCTGGTGAGGGATGGAATTCAGTCCCTTGCGAGGGAAGACATAGGGACTGACAAGGTAGAGTCACTGTGGATTGAGTTGAGGAATTGTAAAGGCAAGAATACGCTAATTGGTGTTATTTACAGACCCCCAAATAGTTGCCATGGATAGAAAATTGGTTGGCAGACCGGAAGCAAAGAGTAGGAGTGAACGGGTCCTTTTCAGAATGGCAGGCAGTGGCGAGTGGAGTGCCGCAAGGCTCGGTGTTGGGGCCACAACTGTTTACCATATATATTAATGATTTGGAAGAGGGAATTAGGAGCAACACTAGCAAGTTTGCAGATGACACAAAGCTGGGTGGCAGTGTGAACTGTGAAGAGGATGCTAGGAGGTTGCAGGGTGACCTGGACAGGTTGAGCGAGTGGGCAGATGCAATGGCAGATGCAGTATAATATAGATAAATGTGAGGTTATCCACTTTGGCGGCAAAAACAAGGGGGCAGATTATTATCTCAATGGGGTTAGATTAGGTAAGGGAGAGGTACAGCGAGACCTAGGTGTCCATATACACCGGTCACTGAAAGTTCATGTGCAGGTGCAGCAGGCAGTGATGAAAGCTAATGGAATGTTGGCCTTCATAACAAGAGTATTTCAGTATAGGAGTAAAGAGGTTCTTCTGCAGTTGTATATGGCACTGGTGAGACCACATGTGGAGTATTGTGTACAGTTTTGGTCTCCTAATTTGAGGAAGGACATCCTTGTGATTGAGGCAGTGCAGCGTAGGTTCACGAGATTGATCCCTGGGATGGCGGGAGGAATATCATATGAGGAAAGATTGAAAAGACTAGGCTTGTAATCACTGGAGTTTAGAAGGATGAGGGGGCATCTTATAGAAACATATAAAATTATAAAAGGACTGGACAAGCTAGATGCAGGAAAAATGTCCCCAATGTCGGGCGAGTCCAGAACCAGGGGCCACAGTCTTAGAATAAAGGGGAGGTCATTTAAGACTGAAGTGAGAAAAAATGTTTCACCCAGAGAGTTGTGAATTTATGGAATTCCCTGCTACAGAGGGCAGCGAAGGCGAATTCACTGGATGGATTTAAGAGAGAGTTAGATAAAGCTCTAGAGGCTAGTGGAGTCAAGGGATGTGGGGAGAAGGCAGGCACGGGTTATTGATAGGGTACGATCCGCCATGATCACAATGAATGGTGGTGTTGGCTCGAAGGTCCGAATGGCCTCATCCTGCACCTATTTTCTATGTTTCTATGTTTCTATGTTTCCAACAGGCCCTTTGACCCACAGTCTGCACCGACCAGTGATCCCCACACACTAACACTATCCTGCACACACTAGGGCCAATTTCAGATTTATACCAAGCCAATTAACCTACAAACCTGTGCGCCTTTGGAGTGTGAGAGGAAACCAAACCTCTGGAAAATGGGGAGATCGTATAAACTCCGTACAGACAAGCACCTGTAGTCAGGATCGAACCTGAATCTCTGGCGCTGTAAGCAGTAGTTCAACTAATAGGCCATTGTGCCGCCCTGCCTTAGAACTAATTGTTTTTATTCAAGTGAGTCATAATTCTGCAGCTACATGTTATCCAGAACTCTTTACATAAGGGGGAGTTATTCAGCATATATTTCAATGAGTTTGGATGGCACAGTGGCACAGTGGTAGAGTTGCTGCCCTACAGCACCAGAGACTTGGCATCAGTCCTGACTAAAGATACTGGCTGTACAGAGTTTGTACATTTGCCCTGTAACCACATGGGTTTTCGCCAGGTGCTCCGGCTTCCTCCCACACTCCAAAGACGTACATGTTTTAGCTCAATTGGCTTCTGTACATTGTCCCCAGTGTGTTGGATAGAATTAATATGTGGGGTGATCGCTGGTCAGCCTGGACTTGGTGAGCCAAAGGGTCTGCTTCCACATTGTATCTCCAAACACTAAAGATTTAGATGAGGAGCTAAATATAATATTTCTACATTTGTCAGCAATACAAAACTCAATGGGATTGTGAGTTGGCAGATGTAGCATATTGTGAATAAATGTGAAGTTATCCACTATGGTAGGACAAACACAAAGCAGGGTTTTTGCCAAATGGTCATAGATTGGGAAATCCTATTGTAAAATATTACAAAGCTGATTGTCCTTGTACAGCAGTCACTGAAAGAAAACATGCTGGTGTAAAAGCAGTTGAGATAGAGCAGCTTTATAAACCCTTGGTTAAGATGCAGTTGGAAGTATTGTGTGGAGTTCTGGTTGCCCCGTGATGGGATGTGGAGGCTTTGGGGAAGGTGTAGAGGAGGTTTACCAGGATGTTGCCTGGATTGTGGAGTATAAATCATAAGAAGGTTGGACAAACTTGGATTGATTTGTCAGGGGCATTGTGGTTAGAAACATAGACAATAGGTACAGGAGTTGGCCATTCAGCCCTTCGAGCCAGCATCTATGTCTGATAACCCGTTGCTGCTTTTTCCCCATATTCCTTGATTGCATTAGCCCTAAGGGCTAAATCTAACTCTCTCTTGAAAACATCCAGTGAATTGGCCTCCACTGCCTTCTGTGGCAGAGAATTCCACAAATTCACAACTCTACGGGTGAAAAGGTTTTTCCTCATCTCAGTCTTATATGGCCTACCCCTTATTCTTAAACTGTGACCCCTGGTTCTGGACTCCCCCAACATCGGGAACATTTTTCCTGCATCTAGTCTGTCCAATCCCTTATGAATTTTATATGTTTCTATAAGATTCCCTCCCATCCTTCTAAATTCCAGTGAATACAAGCCCAGTTGACCCATTCTCACATCACATGTCAGTCTCGCCATCTCGGGAGTTAACCTGGTGAACCTACACTGCACTGCCTCAATAGCAAGAATGTCCTTCCTCAAATAGGAGACCAAAACTGCACACAATACTCTAGGTATGGTCTTCCAAGGCCTTGTACAACTGCAGTAGGACCACCTTGCTCCTACACTTAAATCCTCTCGCTATGAAGGCCGAGCTTCCTTCACTGCCTGCTGTACCTGCATGCTTACTTTCAGTGACTGATGTACAAGAACACCCAGGTCTCGTTGCACCTCCCCTTTTCCTGACCTGACACCATTCAGATAATAATCTGCCTTACAAGTCATAGATTCTGGCATGTTGAGAGAAAACAATGTGTTGGAAGAGCTTAGCTGGTCAAACAGCATCTGTGGAGGGAAGGGACACACGACATTTCGGATCTCCAGCCTGAAGATGGGTTCTGATGCAAAACATGCCTGATCATTCCCTTCACAGATGTTGCCTAACCCTAACCCACTGAGTTCCTCCAGCACTATGTTTTTTAACCCTGGAGTTTCAATTTTGAACCTGTCATAAAGGAAGTGCAACAGAGATTTTTGGAGATGATTCCAACGACTTATGTGATATTTACTAGATGTTAAATGGTTGATAGGAGATCACATTTAAATGTACATCATTCTGACGGGGCTTGACAGGCTGAATGTAGATGCATGGACCAGAATAGCAGTTTCAGGATATGAGGTTAGATGATCAAGATTGAGATGAAAAGAAATGTCTTCATTCAGAGGGTGGTGAACTTGTGGAATTCAATATCACAGAAAACTGTGGGTGCTATGTCTCTGAATATCAACAACAAGGTGTTGGATAGATTACTTGACACAAAAGGGTTATGGGGGAGAATTATAAATGATATTGAGATAAGAGGAACGGCTGTGATGTTATTGAATGGTGGAGCAGGCTTGATGGAGCAGGTGAACTATTGCAGCCATAGAGAGATACATCAGGCCCTTTGTTTTGCTGTGTGCCAACCATGAACCAACTATTTACACTAATTCTACATTCATACAAATTGTTTTGGTTCTCCATACATTGACATCAATTCCCCACCCCCCAAACTCTACCATTAACCTGCACACGGGGTAATTTACAGTGGTAAATTATCCTAATAAAATACATATCTTTGGGTTGTGAGAGGAAACTGAAGGTCAGGATTAAACCCAGGTTCAAAAATTCATGTGATAGGAGCAGAATTAGGTCATTCGGCCCATCGAGTCTACTCTGCCATTGAATTGTGGCTGATCTATCTCTCCCTCCTAACCCCATTCTCCTGCTTTCTCCTCATAACCTCTGACACCCGTACTAATCAATAATCTCTGCTTTAAAAATATCCATTGATATTGGACGTGTCTTGGAACGTGTGAAGCAGAGACACTACTAGTTGTCTTGATATGCCACTTATTTCTATTTTTCATAGCTTTTATTATCATCTCATAGACTTGTATGTGGAAGGCTTTTTCTGGATTCACAGTAACTGAATTGAATTGGCATGGGATTATTTCAACATAAATACCCAACACTGAACTGGATAAAATGGAGAGACCTGCATGGTTCTCTAAGAAATGCCCATTAAAGCAGCCACATTGTGATAAGGCAGTCCATAAAAGGCAAACTGTAAAAGCAGAATATTATGAAATGTAATCCCTCCTTTGAAAACAATTGAAGGCAATCATTCAATTGATGGAAATGAGCATTTGCAAAACACCATTAATGCTAAAAGCTTCAAGATTCAAGGCTATATCTTGTTCCTCAAAGGAACAATGCAATATTTCATTAAGGACTCGATTTGAATCAATTTTTCTCCAGCAACAAAGAGAAGTGCCACGACTGAGTTTACATTATAAAAGACCAAACAGTTATGAGGTTGGTTCAAAATTGTCAGATGATGAATATGAATTTATACCGGCACAATGTCTGAAGGACTGAAACCAGAGAAACGAAAAACACTGAAAAATGCATTGATTCAGTATTAATCTTGCAGCTTTCAAATGACTCTCGTCTATTTTTTGATTTTGTTTATACCTCCAAACCCTGGTGTCCTGTGAAATTAACACACAGTTGCCAAGTCGATCAGGGAATGGTACTGCAATTTTAATGTATACACATTGATTAGCAGTGGTGCCATCTGACCATCAGAATGAAATAGTAAGGTGAGTATCTGAACCATCAAACCTTCAGGAAAAATTTTTTAATTCGATATTTATATTTTAGAAACGTTGGGTGATTTGCTCAAGATGGTTGTTGTACCCAAAGGAATATGTTGTACTGATGAAGGCCTGTGATGATAGTTAGTCATAGTCATACAACATGGAAACAGACCCTTCGGCCCAAACATGCCCATGCCAACCAAGCTGCCCCATCTACACTAGTCACACCTACCCGTATTTGGCCCACATCCCTCTAAACCTTTTCTGTCCATGTATCTGCTCAAATGTCCTTTAAACCCATGTTCTCTGGTTCTTGAATCCCCTACTCTGGCTAAAAGGTGCTGTACGTCTATTCTATCTGCTCCACTCACAATCTTATACTCATCTATAAGATCACCTCTAATCCTCCTGCACTATAAGGAATAAAGTTCTAGCCTGCCCAACGTCTCCTTATAGCTTTAGCTCTCAGGTCCTGGCAACAATCTTGTAAAGCTGGTAAAAGGCTGGATAGCAGGACCACAGTAATGACAAAATGGGATTTTAAGAAGTATTTCTCAACAATAGAGTTGCTAAAAGGTGTAACACTCTTCATACACTATTGTTGAGGCAGAGTTTACACGGTTTTATGAAAATAAATTGATTATTTGTTTGAAAAGAGAAATACTAAAAGAATTAGGGGAAAAACCAAGAGTTTGGCCTGATAGCTGATCTGATGAATTACCAGAACCGATCCGGTGGACTGGAAGATTCAAACACATCATGTATTGTGTATTAACCACCATCTGCACTTCTTTGTTTCTGCATTTTGACTGCTCCAATGTGAAATCTAAGGTATGCCTACTTTAAAGAAGTTACCCTATCCTCTTTGATGGTCAGAGGAAGGATCTCAACCTGAAACGTCACCTATTCATGGTCTCCAGAAATGCTGCCTGATCTGCTGAGTTACTCCTAGATTTTGTGCCGTTTTCTATATTGTCAGTTTAGCAGCAGAGTTATAACCGTACAGGGGAAGTCTGGGTAGATGTGTAGCTAGTTTAGAAGCACAGGTGGGTGATTCAGTAGAGCTGAGGTGAATGCTGGTCCAAATAGGTCCAGGAACCCAGGTTCAGTCCTGACCTCGGGTGCTGATTATGTGGAGTTCGCATGTTCCCTCCATGATTGAATGGGTTTCCTTCAAGTGCTCCAGTTTCCTCACGCATTCCAAATTGCGCTGTTTGAACTACTGTTCATTGTCTATTAGAGTAGATTAATGGCAAAAACAAATCAAAGGGGAGGTGACTGACATGTGCAAGGACATGTTGCAATGATGCTGGGAAATAAGGAGAGGAGACAAAAAAGTATTATTCCTCTGGAAGCCAGTGTGGAGACAATGAAGCAGATGGCCTTCTTCTGTGTCATTATAAATACAAAATAATATTAGTTTATAGGATAGTAGGGCCACTGCGGCAGACACCTTACGGGGGGATGTTGAGAAGCCGAGGCCTTAGCCGCGCGGGCCGGAGTCTCGCGGATCAGAGATGGAGCCTCGCGAGTCGACAAAGCCCGCAGCCAGGTCTGGGTCTGCGGAAGCTGCGTCTGGGGCCTGGGTCAGTGTCACAGTGTCACGGAGGCAGCAATAGAGAATAGGTCGGTGCAGCGACCGATGATGGCTCCGACCAACGGACAACGTGGAGTGAGAACGCCGCTGCTGAGGGAAGGAACAAAGGAGGACCCGGCGTAGGGGGACTGGTGTGAAGAGGGGGGGGAAACAAAGGGGAACCTGGCGCGGTGGTACTTTGTAACTTTGTAAGAGCCCTTTATGGGTGACTATTTGCATACCTAGTGTGTACAAGCAAACAATTTCACTGTGACTTGCCACATGTGACAATAAAATATTCATTCATGTATGTTATTAATAACAAGGCAAATCCTGCAGAACATGGTTACAATTTTTTTAACACAGAGAGTTGTGAGTCTGTGGAATTCTCTGCCTCAGAGTAGGGTGTAGGCCGGTCATCTGGATACTTTCAAGAGTGTGTTAGATAGGGCTCTTATAGATAGCGGATTCATGGGGATATGGAGGAGAAGGCAGGACGGGGTACTGATGTAATGATGCAATGAAACATGCCATGAAGTGTGTAGAGTGTAGAGAAGATTTACGAGGATGTTGCCAGAACTCAAGGGTCTGAGCTATAGAGACAGGATGGGCAGGTTATGCATTTATTCCTTGTAGTGCAGGAGGCTGAGTGCTGATCTTATAGAGGTGCGTAAAATCATGAGGGGAATAAATAAGGTGAATGCACAGAGTCGTTTTGCCAGGTTATGGGAATCAATAACTAGATGGTATGTGCTTAAGGTGCGAGTGGAAAGATTTAACAGGAATCTGAGGGGCAACTTGTTCACAACGAGGGTGGATATGGAACAAGATGCCAGATGAAGTAGTTCAGGCAGGTACAACATTTAATAAACCATTTGGTCAAGTATGTGGATAGAAAAGATTTGGAGGAATATAGACCAAACACAGCAAATGAGATTATTTTAGATAGGGCATAGATTAAGAATAAGGGGCAGGCCGTTTAGGACAGAGATGAGGATTATTTTTCACCCAGAGAGTTGTGAATCTATGAAATTCTCTGCCACAGAATGTAATGGCGACCAGTTCACTCGATGTTTTCGATAGAGAGTTAGATTTAGCTCTTAGGCCTAAAGGAATTCAGTGAAATGGGGGAAAAGGCAGGCCGAATGGCCTACTACTGCACCTATTTTTTAATGTTTCTATGCGTCCTGGCCGGCATAGATAAGAGACTAACGAGACTGCTTCCATGTTCTATAACTCTATGACTATTATTGGGATATCATTCTTTAGGATTTAAATGATTGTTAGAGCCTTGCAAAATATGTTGTTTAAATGTGTTCTATCTCTTAATCCTGTCTCTTATATTTCCTGATACAAATTTCATGGCAATGTTTAATGACTGTTACATTCCCTCTTCTCCCAGATCACCCTGTAGAGGGTGCCATAGTTGATGTGAACTTTCAGTGCAAGAGCTTATGATAGCCAAGGGAAAGTGCACATTTAGTAAACGGTTGCTGTCACACACTAGCCCCACAAAGTATGCCATAAATAGAACCATACACAATTTATTCTTGGAGATACGTGTCTTTGTCTTCATTAACACTTTTTCTGATCAAACAAAATCTGTTGAATTTCTGTACAGATTTTTCTGCTTTCATGCAATGCTCCATGGGAATGCATCTGCACAGTATCTAAGGATGTGGAATATGGACACTAATTTGCTTTCTAAGTCAAATTAAAAAAATAATAAATTAGTAGATTTGATTTTGCTGCCTTGCTCAGAGAGATTGCCATTTTCATTTTTATTTACCCTACTTTACAGAGCTATGAGATTAAATATAGTATATAAATCCCATTTTCATTTTCTTTAATGGATCCTTAATCCTTCCTGTAAACTGCTTAAAGTTATTTTGTTTCTACTTAGCCTAGTCTGTGCCAGTCTTTGATTCCTTAAAATATTAACTGGAATCTAAATGTACACGGTAATGAATCCTGTTGGCCATTAATTTTAATGTTAAGTCCCATTAGTAAATTCATAATTAATCAATTTTCTGCTTTGGTATTGTAATCCCTCCAGTATCATTAACCTCTGACATAAAATATCTTATCTTCATTACATTTCTTAAATAAATCTCAGTTCACATATTTTACCACAAGTTAGTCAGCTTCCTTGGCATATTCCTTTCCCATCATAATTGGTCCATTCTTAATCCATTGCTTCTGAGTGAATTATGATTTGTTAGTTTTAAATCACCTTCTTATCCTTGTCATGCCATATGCCATAACCTATTATTAGAACTCATCATGTCCATACTTCCAAAACCTATTCACTGCCAAATTCACTAACCTTTTTCTCTTCCGGCTTTATTGATAAAACTAAAGAATAACACAGTGGTGCACAGTGACACAGCTAGTAGAGATACTGCCTCACAGCTTTATTGAACTGGGTTCATTCTTGAGCTCCAGTGCTGTCTGGGTGGAGTTTGCACTCTCCTTGTAGCCATGTGTGTATCCTCCTGTTGGTTTAGTTTCCTCCCTCATACCAAAGACCCGTGGGTAGCGTAAGCAAATTGGTCAGTTTAAATGCCCTTAATCAGTATGTGAATGCTGCAATCTTTGGGAGAGAGGAATTAATGGCAATGTCGGGAGATCAGTTACAGGGAATACAATAATGGAATTGCTTCTTGAGGCTAATTGGCCACAATGGCCTCCTTCTATGCTGTAAAAAATATGGAAAGACAACAATGTAATTATAATCACATGACCTGATTTAGGACTACACAAAGAACTGCAGAAGGTACACAAAAATGCTGGAGAAACTCAGCGGGTGCAGCAGCATCTATGGAGCGAAGGAAATAGGCGACGTTTCGGGCCGAAACCCTTCTTCAGACTGATGGGGGGTGGGGGGGAGAAGGAAGGAAAAAGGGAGGAGGAGGAGCCCGAGGGCGGGGGGATGGGAGGAGACAGCTCGAGGGTTAAGGAAGGGGAGGAGACAGCAAGGGCTAGCAAAACTCGGAGAATTCAACGTTCATGCCATCCGGACGCAAGCAACCCAGGCGGAATATGAGGTGCTGTTCCTCCAATTTCTGCAAGTCAAAGAACTGCAGATGCTGGTTTATTCAAAAAAATAAACAAACTGCTGGAGTAACTCAGTGTAATACACTGCAATGCCAGCATAGATTTTTCTTTTAAAATCTCCAAATAGAGACTAAACCTCCATTATGAAACTGGAATTTTACCAATTTCAGCATAATCCTTTCTCATTGCCATACACAAATATTCAGGATGATTTTTCAAGTAATGTCATTAATGATGTAGGTGAGTCAATAATCCACTAAACCAGTGTGGATTGTAATGACAAAGGATGGACATCATTTTTCAAACTAAATAGCTACATTGGCCTTCATCAGTCAGAGTATTGAGAATAGAATTTGGGAGGTCATGTTGCAGTTATATTAGACATTGATGAGGCCACATTTAGAATATTATGTTCAGTTCTGGGCCATGTTATAGGACAGATGTTGTCAAACTGGTAAATGTGCAGAGAAGATTTAGGAGGATGTTGACAGGATTCAAGGGCCTGATCTATAGGGAGAGGCTGAGCAGGCTACGACTTTATTCCTTGGAGCACAGGAGGATGAGGGGTGATCATATAGAGGTGTACAAAAGCATGAGAGGAATAGATTGGGTAAATGCACAGATTCAGGAACAGGTCCTGTGCATTGGAGGGTAGCTAATGTTATCCCACCTTTTAAGAAAGGAGGGAGAGAGAAAACAGTGAATTTTAGACCAATTAGCCAGACATCGGTGGTGAGGAAGATGCTGGAATCAGTTATAAAAGATGTAATAGCGGCACATTTGGATAGCAGTAACAGGATCGGTCCGAGTCAGCATGGATTTACGAAGGGGAAATCATGCTTAACTAATCTTCTGAAATATTTTGAGGATGTAACTAGGAGATGTAGTGTACGGACTTTCAGAAAGCCTTTGATAAGGTCCCGCATAGGAGATTAGTGGGAATATTAGAGCACATGTTATTGGTGGCAGGGTACTGACGTGGATAGAAAATGGGTTGGCAGACAGGAAGCAAAGAGTAGGGATTAACGGGTCCCTTTCAGAATGGCAGGCAGTGACTACGCTCGGTGCTGGGACCACAGCTATTTACAATATACATCAATGATTTAGATGAAGGGATTAAAAGTAACAATAGCAAATTTGCAGGTGACACAAAGCTGTGTGACAGTGTGAACTGTGAGGAGGATGCTATGAGGATGCAGGGTGATGGACAGGTTGGGTGAGAGGGCAGGTGCATGGCAGATGCAGTTTAATGTGTACAAATGTTATCCACTTTGGTGGCAAAAACAGGAAGGCAGATTGTTATCTGAATTGTTTCAAGTTAGGAAAAGGGGACGTACATCAGTCACTGAAAGTAAGCATACATGTACAGCAGGCAGTGAAGAAAGCTAGTGGCATGTTGGCCTTTATAACAAGAGGAGTTGAGTATAGGAGCAAAGAGGTCCTTCTGCAGTTGTACATGGTCCTGGTGAGACCACACCTGGAGTACTGTGTGCAGTTTTGGTCTCCAAATTTGAGGAAGGACATTCTTGCTATTGAGGGAGTGCAGCGTAGGTTCACCAGGTTAATCCCCGGGATTGCGGGATTGTCATATATTGAAAGAATGGAGTGACTGGGCTTGTATACACTGGAATTTAGAAGGATGAAAGGGGATCTTATTAAAACATAAAAGATTATTTAGGGATTGGACATTTAGCGGGAAACATGTTCCTGATGTTGGGGGGGAGTCCAGAACCAGAGGCCACAGTTTAAGAACAATGGATAGGGTATTTAGAATGGAGATGAGGAAAAACATTTTCACCCAGAGAGTTGTGAATCTGTGGAATTCTCCGCCACAGAAGGCAGTGGAAGCCGATTCTCTGGATGCTTTCAAGAGAAATTTAGATAGAGCTCTGAAAGATCGTGGAGTCAAGGGATATGTCGAGAAGGCAGGAACGGGGTACTGATTGTGGATGATCAAGCCATGATCAAATTGAATGGCAGTGCTGGCTCGAAAGGGCCATATGGCTACTTCTGCACCAATTGTCTATTGTCTATTGTCTTTTGCCCAGAGTAGGAGTAATCGAGAACCACGGGGCAAAGGTTTAAGGTGAGGGGCAAAGATTTAATATGAACCTGACAGTGGTGGTTGTATAGAACGTGCTGCCAAGGCAGACCTATAGTCAATAAAGGGAAAGAAACATGGAATGCAAAGGTCCCCGGGTGTTGTACATCTTGTGAACAGGTTCACCCACTTAGAAGCTGTCGGGACAGAAGATGTTAACACACTGAGCGGCGGACTGGCTTGCAAAGCAAAAAGTACTGTTGAGCCAAAACCAAAGAGGCCGACGTCAGGCAACGTCATGGTAATTGGAGACTCCATTGTGAGAGGTACAGACAGGGGTTTCAGCAGCAACAGACGGGATTCGAGGATGGTGTGCTGCCTCCCTGGTGCCAGGATCCTGGATGTCACCGAAAATCTTCAAGGCCGAAGGTGAACATCTGGAAGTGGTAGTGCATGTTGGCACAAACGATGTCGGAAAGAAGGGGATGAATATTCTGCAGCGTGACTTTAGAGAGCTCGGAAAAATGCTGAAAAGCAGGACCTCCAGGGTTGTTATCTCCGGTTTGCTTCCAGTTCCTCGTGCTGGCGAGAACAGGAACAGGGAGATAAAGTAGGTATGTTACAAAACCTACCTGAATCGTGGCTGAGCATCTGCCCCTACCCCGTGTGTGTGATTTTGGCGCTGTTTAGAGGGGGCGGGTTTAAAACGCGATTTTTACTAGGCTGTTCCAATCGAAAATGTTCAGCCTAGTAAATCATTAACGGAAAATCGCTGAAAGACCCCGTCGCAAAAGGTATTATTAGTTTTTATGGCCTTGTATAATATTTATAGTAGTTTAAAAATCACTCTCTCACTCCGCAACCTCTCGCAGCCCCAGGGTTTTATAAAGCAAACAATTAAAGGTATGTACCTTATTTTTACATTAAATGGGGCTTGTTAATAACCCTGTATATAAAGTTTTCTATAGCGAGTAGTTCATTTTGGGCTCTTTATATCCCGCAGTATTTTTCTGGGCACTTGAGGGCACAAATCCAGCGCAATGTGAACGTTCTAAACCAGCGCGTTCACAGGAACCCACTAGAAAGCCGATTTAAATTGACTTTAATTTACAGCAAATGAACACTAAATTCCTTCCATTTGGCCTATAAATTGATGTAAATGAGATTTAAAAATCATGTTTTATTGTGAATTATTTGTGAATATTATTTGGACACTTGGGCTATTTAAAAATGTTAATCATTTATTAAGAAATGGACAGATGTTTAGATCTAGTAATTGAAGTTTGAAATTAGCTACAATTGGGTAACTAACTAATTATATGCTTTAATTTCAGGTCATCCAAGTAAGATTATTTTATATTTGTTTCAGAATGCTTCAATCTATGATAACTGAAAATTTCATTCAGTTCTCATAATTTTTAAGAAGGTTATGGGCTTTTGACTGTCCACGATCACAGCTTTTTTGTTATGTCCATAGAAAATCAATAGGGAACAAGATGCTAATTTCAGAGTATGAAAATGGCCATAACTTTTTTATTACTTGAGATATGAAAGTGAATTAGGTGTCAAATTAAACTTATTGTTATGCTTTATCTGATGGGATAAATTGCAGACTTGATTTTTTAAATCTCAAAATTTTGTAACATTGCTAGATAAAGGACCTGAATGTGTGGTTGAGGAACTGGTGCAGGGGGCAGGGATTTAGATTCTTAGATCACTGGGATCTGTTTTGGAGTGAGGGGGAACTGTACAAAAGGTACGGATTGCACCGTAACAGGTGGGGGGCCAGCATTCTGGCAGGCAGGTTTGCCACTGCGACACAGGTAGCTTTAAACTGAATAAGGGGGGGGGGGGGGGGGGGGGGGGGGGGGGGGGGGTTTCAATTGGGAAAGTCAAGGATGGAGTTAAAGGGAAATAGAGTAAATGGATAGTAGTTAATGACCCCAGAATTAATCGGAAAGGAAGCTCACAAAGGGATAGGAGAGTATGGCCAAGTGTAATAGGGATCGATGTGAAAGGTGAGATGCGCAATGAATTAAAAGTATTGTATTTGAATACGCAAAGTATAAGAAGTAAAGTAGATGAGCTTGAGGCTCAGATCGAGGTTGGTAGATACGAAATTGTGGGGATTACCGAGACGTGGCTGCAGGAGGATCGGATCTGGGAACTTAATATTCAGGGTTATACATCCTATAGAAAAGACAGACTGGTGGGCAGAGGAGGGGGGGGGGGGGGGGGGGGGGTAGCTCTGTTGGTGAGGGATGGAATTTAGTCCCTTGCGAGGGAAGACATAAGGACTGACGAGGTAGATTCACTGTGGATTGAGTTGAGGAATTGTAAAGGCAAGAAGACACTAATTGGTGTTATCTACAGACCCCCAAATAGTAGCCCGGATGTAGGGTGTAAGTTGCAGCAGGAGTTAAAACTGGCATGTAACAAAGCTAATGCCACTGTGGTGATGGGGGATTTCAATATGCAGGTAGACTGGGAAAATCAGGTTGGTTCAGGACCCCAAGAAAGAGAGTTTGTAGAATGCCTCCGAAATGGATTCTTAGAGCAGCTTGTAATGGAGCCGACCAGAGAAAAGGCAATTCTGGATTTAGTGTTGTCCAATGAACCACATACGATAAGAGAAGTTGAGGTAAAGGATCCGCTTGGAGGTAGTTATCAGAATATGATTAGTTTTAATCTGCAATTTGGGAAGGAGAAGGTTAAATCGGAAGTGTCAGTGATGCAGTTGAACAAAGGGGACTATGAAGGCACGAGAGGGGAGCTGGCCAAGGTAAACTGGACAGGGATCCTCGCAGGAATGATGGTGGAACAGCAATGGGAGGAATTTCTATGCATAATCCGGAAGACAAGAGAAGTTAGGGATAGAATAAAACTAGAAGAAAAGATGTATAACACAGCAAAGAGTAGCCGGAAGCCAGAGGATTGGGAAACTTTCATAGGACAGCAGAAGGAAACAAAACGGGCAAAATGGGCTGAAAAGATGAGGTACGAGGGGAAGCTGGCCAGGAATATAAAGAAGGACAGTAAAAGCCTCTTTATATATGTTAGGGGAAAAAGAGTAGCAAAGTCAAATGTGGGTCCCTTGAAGGCAGACACGGGTGAAATTATTATGGGTAACAAGGAAATAGCAGAAGAGTTGAACGGGTACTTCAGGTCTGTCTTCACTAAGGAAGACACAAACAATCTCCCAGATGTACTGGAGGACAGAGGATCTAAGGGCGTAGAGGAACTGAAATAAATTTTCATTAGGCGAGAAATAGTATTGGGTAGGCTAATGGGACTGAAGGATGATAAATCCCCTGGCCCAGATGGTCTGCATCCCAGGGTGCTCAGGGAGGTGGCTCTAGAAATAGTGGACGCATTGGTGATAATTTTCCAGTGTCCAATAGATTCAGGATCAGTTCCTGTGGATTGGAAGATAGCTAATGTTATTCCACTTTTCAAGAAAGGAGTGAGAGAGAAAATGGGGAAAGCTGGACTTCAGTGGTGGGAAAGATGATGGAGTCAATTATTAAAGAGGTAATAATGGGGCATTTGGATATCAGTAAAAGGATTAGTCCAAGTCAGCATGGATTTATGAAAGGGAAATCATGCTTGACTAATCTTCTGGAGTTTTTTGAGGATGTGACAAGTAAAATGGATGAAGGGGTGCCAGTGGATGTAGTGTATCTAGACTTTCAGAAAGCATTTGATAAGGTCCCACACGGGAGACTGGTGACTAAAATTAGAGCACATGGTATTGGGGGTAGGTTGTTGACATGGATAGAAAATTGGTTAGCAGACAGAAAGCAAAGAGTAGGAGTGAACGGGCTTTAGAATGGCAGGAAGTGGCGAGTGGAGTGCTGCAAGGCTCGGTGTTGGGGCTGCAACTGTTATAAACCATATAAATGATTTGGAAGAGGGAATTAGGAGCAACATTAGCAAGTTTGCAGATGACACAAAGCTGGGTGGCAGTGTGAACTGTGAAGAGGATGTTAGGAGGTTGCAGGGTGACCTGGACAGTGGGCAGATGCGTGGCATGTGCAGTATAATATAGATAAATGTGAGGTTATCCTCTTTCGCGGCAAAAACAAGGGGGCAGATTATTATCTCAATGGGGTTAGGTTAGATATGGGGATGGTGCAGCGAGACCTGGGTGACCTTGTACACCAGTCACTGAACGTTGGCGTGCAGGTGCAGTAGGCAGTGAAGAAAGCTAATGGAATGTTGGCCTTCATAACAAGAGGATTTCAGTATAGGAGTAAAGAGGTTCTTCTGCAGTTGTATAGGGCTCTGGTAAGACCACATCTGGAGTATTGCGTAGAGTTTATGGTCTCCTAATTTGAGGATGGACATCCTTGTGATTGAGGCAGTGATTGAGTAGGTTCACGAGTTTGCTCCCTGGTATGGCGGGACTGTCATATGAGGAAAGATTGAAAAGAGTAGGCTTGTATTCACTGGAGTTTAGAAGGATAAGGGGGGAATTTTATCTATATTACTAAAACTAAACCCTCAACCACTTTTGACGTACTATTTTGTGATTTCCAAGAGAACGCTGCCACTTACGGCAGTCATTTTTGGCTACCACACTCAGAGCCCCCCTCCGCCAGACTGGACCAGAGGATTTTTCCCATAGATGAAAAAGCAGAGAGTTATTAATGTTTTTAAAACATTCTCCATTCTCTCTGCTGCCCCCGCTGGCGGCAAGGGGTAGGGACTATAAAACCCAGAAGTGTCGTGGTTCACAGTGTCTGCCAGGTGGCTCTACCTCTCTCTAGCTACTCCACAGTGAGTCACCCGGATGTTGTTTTCAGAAAATGTGTTTATTGGCTTGCAAAGTGTTTCCCAATTACCTTTGTGGCTTTTTAAAGGGCTTTTTGGTTTTTTAAAGGGCTTTCAGACAATGTGTTTTGTTGGCTTGCAAAGTGTTTGCCCAATTGGCTATTTGGCTTTTTAAAGGGCTTTGAGAAAATGTGTTTTGTTGGCTTGCAAAGTGTTTGCCCAATTGGCTATTTGGCTTTTTAAAGGGCTTTGAGAAAATGTGTTTTGTTGGCTTGCAAAGTGTTTGCCCAATTAGCTTGGCTATTAAAGGGCTCTCGGAAAAAGTGTTTTGTTGGCTTGCAAAGTGTTTGCCCAATTGGCTTGTCTATTAAAGGGCTCTCAGAAAATATGTTTTGTTGGCTTGCAAAGTGCTTGCCCAATTGGCTTGGCTTTTAAAGGGCATGCTTGCAACAGTTTTCGGATGGATAAAGCTTGGATAAACATTTTATTTGATCAGGACTGTGTTTAATTGCAAAATTAGCACTCATTCCGTGACTTCCGCTTAGTGGTAAGATGACGCCATTGACGCCATTTCCGGTTAGTGGTAAGATGGCGCTGAGTGCGTAATTTCCGGTACGGGCAAGATGGCGCTGACTGCAGAAGGCACAGAGTGAAGACATAGTTTAATAATTCAAGAGAGCTTACTGCTCTGTCTATGGTTGTGTGTTTGTTGGAAGTTATTTAAAGCATGTTTTTGCTTCAGCAGCAGCCTCGAAAGGAGACTTTAAAATTTGAATCATTCGGTTTATACACTGTATGTTCACCATGTTCTGAAGTTACTTGGCATTTTAGTATTGGCTGTGTGTGAGTGAGTCTGTGTGTGTGTGTGTGAGCCTGTGTATGTGTGTGTCTGTGTTAGTCTGTGTGAGTCTGTGTCTGTGTGGGAGTGAGTCTGTGTGTGAGTGTGTGTTTGAGAATCTGTGTGTGTGTGTATAAGGGTTGCACGTAAGGTCTCCGGGTGAAAGGGCTTGACGAACGGAACTGCTCAATCCATCTGGAGGACATCGCAGCTTCCGGTATATGTTGTTAATACACGAAATGCGTACTTTCCTACCTGTTAAAAACCGCCAAAAAGGTGAATTTTTCCCACTGTAAATAATTGTGGAAGTCAGGGTAACCGTGAGAATCTATCCTACTTCCGAATTCCAAAAGTGAAGAGAAATGAAGGTAAAGAGAAGCGAGAGCTGAAGGGACAACAACAGCTAAAGTGCTTGCCGAACATTGACCGTGCAGATATCGAGATTGAAAATATAGGAATTATCGCGTTTGCATTTTCATCAACAGTAAGGCATTATTTGTGTTTTTTCTTGATTCCTTTGGTACCTAAAAAGTTTCAGAAGTGATAAATCAGGCTGTAAAATGTTTAAATCGCCCATGGTTCTGAAGTGGGTTTTTACATGCAAAAAGAAAACGCTTCTGAAGCTAAATTTATCATTAAAAAAATCTCCAGACTTATGAGTGGTGTGTGGAAAAGTAAGTTATCTATCATTATGGTACTGAGATGTATATTTTGGCAAATAATAAAATGTCCTGACAGCTTAAACACCCACTCCCTTTCAATAGGGAATTCAAAACCCACGTACGGTTTGCGATTTTTTTTTAAGGATATTGCCAGCCCATCAGCTGTGAGTAAGTGAACTGCCAGCCCACCAGCTGTGAATGACTGCACTGCCAACCCATCCGCTGTGAGTAAGTGAACTGCCAGCCCACCAGCCGTGAGTGACTGCACTGCCAGCCCAATCATCCATTCAGTCCATCCTCTCCCCCTTCTCTCTCACACAGAACCACCTGTTTTGGGCAGAATTTCTGGCAGTTTCTCAGCTGCCAGCCTGCCAGGTCCGAGTGACTGTACTGCCAGGCCTCAGTAACTGAGCTGCCTGGCCTCAGTGACTGAGCTGCCAGCCCAAGAATCCATTTGGCCCACAATGTCCATACTAACCCTCTAGAAAACAGTCCCTTCGTCCCACAACATCCATACTAGCGCAACAGAAATCCCCCCACCCCCCTCCATTGGCCAGCAATATTGGAATTGGTGGAGAGGTGGAATATTGCGTTGGGTGACCAGCCCACCCGTGTGATGCTGGGACCCAACGGGTCCCACTTAGTCTAGTATTAAGCTATTTTCTTCATTGTGACCTATCGCTATTGAATTTTCAATGTTGTATATAGAGTTTCACTAATGCATCCTTAACCAATTGTGTTAACCTTGCTTTGAAAATGTAAGCACTAGAGGAGTATTGTAACATAGCTGGCAGATCCACATTCATCTGGTCTTTATTCACAGTTAAGCCTTGACAACACATACACACTCTCCATCAACAAGAGGAAATGTATTGTTCAGAGATACAGTAAAGAAACAGGCACTTCGGCCCACTGAGTCTGCACTAACCAGCAATCCCTGCACATTAACATTACCCGACACGCACGAGATACAATTTTACATTTACAACCAAGTCAATTAACCTGCAAAACTGTACGTCTTTGGAGTGTGGAGAAGATCTTGAAGAAAACCCACGCAGGTCTCGGAGAGAGTGTACAAACTCCACATAGACAGCACCAGTGCTCAGGATCGAACCTGAGTCTCTGGCACTGTAAGGGAGTAGCTCTACCGCTACGCCACCGTGCCGCCCTAAGATTTACCTAAATCATACCTAAGACTTCTCTAACCACTTACAAGGAGCATAACATTTTTTTCTTCCCCATTCAAGTAATAAAAACTAATTTGTTTTTTTCACCTCATCTTGTTCCATCGCATAATTGGAGATACATTGATGGCATTTCTTCTTGTTTAAAAATTTGGGTGGATGGCAGAATTGAGTCAAATGCAAAATGGTTTTCAAGATAGTGCAGGAAAGTGTAAAGATGTGTGATATATTCTATGATAACTCAAAGAGACTTGCGGAACTATGAGACGCCTTCCTGCAGCCAAACGACATCAGCCCAGGCCAGAATTAGATCGTGTGTAGAAATCACGACATGATAATGAAAACTCATAATCACATCATGTGCTTAACCCAATGCACTGCCCTATTCCTGTTATTCCAAATGCTTTCCTTCTTCAAAGATATACGTGGCAACATGGATGCAATCTGTCCTGCAGAGATTTGGGAAGCAAGGCAAGAGCAATCTAAGATAATCACGTTTAATGAGATGTTCTTTGGATATGGCTGACTAGTAATTACCTGTTGTATCCAAGATTTTATGACAGATTTATTATCATGATGCCATGGAAAATTAAGCTGAACATGATCATGGCTTTTGGTAGTTATTTGCTTTATAAAATAACATATTTCTTACAAATCTTCTCTTGCCTACTTATTTGCATGACGTTTTGGATAACCTCCAATGAGTTTATTATATTCTCTTTATAATCTTTGCTTAATTTTCAACTGGATATTGGGCATAATCTCACGACAATCTCCAAGGAACAATGTTCTAAAATGCCTTTATTGTCAGATGTGCAAAGTACTAACAAAGTGAAATTCATACAAAGTGCCGATTCTCCTATCATCACTTACCAGAGCAGCAATGAATATGGCACTTGTCAGAGAAGCATTGAATGAAGAGACTATGATTTCCAAAGGAGGTGATCATTGAAGTTTAATTTAGTTTAGTTTATTGTCCCATGTACCGATGTACAGTGAAAAGCTTTTGTTGCCTGCTAATCAGTCAGCTGAGAGACAATTGAGCCATCCACAGTGTACAGATACTGTACATAATAAAGGGAATAAGTTTAGTGCAAGATAAAGTCAAGTAAAGGCAGATTAAAGATAGTCCAAGGGTCTCCAATGAGGTAGATGGTAGGTCCATAGGTGGAGTTCCAGCCTGATCCAGATTCCTTGTGCTGGGAAAGGGCAGAGTGGCCCAGAAATGTTTAGGCTTAGAGTCATAGAGTGATACAGTGTGGAAACAGGCCCATCAGCCCAGCTCGCCCACACCGGCCAACAATGTTCCAGCTATCCTAGTCCCACTTGCCTGCGCTTGGTCCATAACCCTCCAATGCACTGAGTACGAGCAGCTTTCAGTTTCACTGTACATGTATAGTGACAATAAATGGCATATCTATCTATCAAACCTGTCCTATCCATGCACCTGTCCAATTGTTTCTTAAATAATGGGATAGTCCCAGCCTCAACTACCTCCTCTGGCAGCTTGTTCCATACCACCTCCTCTGGCAGCTTGTTCTATGTGAAAAAGTTACTCCTCAGATTAATATTAATTATTTTCCTCTTCACCTTGAACCTATGTCTTCTGGTCCTCGATTCCCGCACTCTGGGTAAAAGACTACCCGATCTATTCCTCTCATGATTTTGTATACTTCTATAAGATCTCCCCTCATCCTCATGTAAGAATGGTTGCAAGGAAAAGCCTGGAAAGTATCGTTATCTTTGCAAACTGATGTTTGCAAAGATAACAAGTGTTCAAAGTTAGAAGAATTTATCTCCTTCCTTCTTGAGTATAGAGCTGCAACAAACAAAGCTTGCAGATTTGTCCCAATAACACATTTCTGAACAGTCCAGCAGTGGCAGCCCATTTGGGATAATACAAATTGTGCATCGTTTCATGAATTTAAATGTCACCTATTCTTTAAGGGCGGCACACTGAAGCAGCTGGCAGAGCTGCTGCCACACAGTGCCAGGGTCCCGGGTTCGATCCTAACCACAGGTGCTGTCTGTGTGGAGTTTACACGTTCTCCCTGTGATTGTAGGTTTCCTCCGGGTGCTCTGGTTTCCTCACACATCCCAAAGATTTACAAGTTTGTAAATTAATTGCCGTTTGTAAAGTTGCTCCAAGGTAAAGCTTATCCCTCAGGAACTTATCTATGACATATGCTAGGCTCATGGGTCTATACTTTCCAGGCTTGTCCTTGCAGACATTCATACATAGAATCACAACATTAACCACCCTCCAATCAACTGTACACAAGGATGTTTGTACAAGTGACAAATGTCTACAATCATCATGTATCATCCTCAATGGCTGAGGATTGGGGGGTAGCTAAAGTAACCCCACTTTTTAAAAAGGGAGGGAGAGGGAAAACAGGGAATTACAGACCAGTTAGTCTAACATCGGTTGTGGGGAAACTGCTAGGGTCAGTTATTAAAGATGGGATAGCAGCACATTTGGAAAGTGGTGAAATCATTGGACAAAGTCAGCATGGATTTATGAAAGGTAAATTATGTCTGACGAATCTTATAGAATTTTTCGAGGATGTAACTAGTAGAGTGAATAAGGGAGAACCAGTGGATGTGTTATATCTGGACTTTCAGAAGGCTTTCGACAAGGTCCCACATAAGAGATTAGTATACAAACTTAAAGCACATGGTATTGGGGGTTCAGTATTGATGTGGATAGAGAACTGGCTGGCAGACAGGAAGCAAAGACTAGGAGTAAACGAGTCCTTTTCAGAATGGCAGGCAGTGACTAGTGGGGTACCGCAAGGCTCAGTGCTGGGACCTCAGCTATTTACAATATATATTAATGATTTGGACGAGGGAATTGAATGCAACATCTCCAAGTTTGTGGATGACAAAAGTTTGTGGATGCTGGGGGGCAGTGTTAGCTATGAGGAGGATGCTAGGAGGCAGCAAGGTGACTTGGATAGGCTGGGTGAGTGGGCAAATGCATGGCAGATGCATGGCAGTATAATGTGGATAAATGTGAGGTTATCCACTTTGGTGGCAAAAACAGGAAAGTAGACTATTATCTGAATGGTGGCCGATTAGGATAGGGGGAGATGCAACGAGACCCTGGTGTCATGGTACACCAGTCATTGAAAGTAGGCATGCAGGTGCAGAGGCAGTGAAGAAAGCGAATGGTATGTTAGCATTCATAGCAAAAAGATTTGAGTATAGGAGCAGGGAGGTTCTACTGCAGTTGTACAGGGTCTTGGTGAGACCACACCTGGAGTATTGTGTACAGTTTTGGGCTCCTAATCTGAGGAAAGATATTCTTGCCATACAGGGAGTACAGAGAAAGTTCACCAGACTGATTCCTGGGATGTCGGCTTGTAATGCGCCCTTTTAAATTGCCCCTCGGGGATGAATAAAGTGCTTGATTGATTGATTGATTGATTGATTGATTGATTGATAATAGGTAGAATGTAGAAGATTGAGGGGGTATCTTATGGAAACTTACAAAATTCTTAAGGGTTTGGACAGGCTAGATGCAGGAAGATTGTTATCGGTGTTGGAGAAGTCCAGAACAAGGGATCACAGTTTACGGATAAGGGGGAAATCTTTTAGGACCGAGATGAAAAAAACATTCTTCACACAGAGAGTGGTGAATCTCTGGAATTCTCTGCCACAGAAGGTAGTTGAGGCCAGTTCATTGGCTATATTTAAGAGTTAGATGTGGCCTTTGTGGCTAAAGGGATCAGGGGGTATGGAGAGAAGGCAGGTATAGGATGCTAAGTTGGATGATCAGCCATGATCGTATTGAATGCCGGTGCAGGCTCCAAGGGCCGAATGGCCTACTCCTGCACCTATTTTCTATGGTTCTATCATCATTTAGAAATGCCTAAGGCCAAGTCTCTACAACACAGATTTGAACCTTCAGCCAATGTGATTCACACCATGTGAGAGCAAGAAATGGCCAAGATCAATGATTACAGTAAAAGCTACAAAACACATCGTCTTCCCAGCTGTATGGCTGATGAAGTAACCAAGCTCTTGCATTCTAGCTGCTGTAATAGCCTTTTTCTGGAAATATAAAACAGTATCTAACTGTTTTATGTACACCAAGTCAAACCCAAACAATGTCATTAGCTCAGCATCAGCCAAAGGCCAAACTAGGCTCCCAGGATGCACCATGCAGTTGCTGAAGGCCCCTGGGAAGCACTGAGCGACTGGCAGATGGACCACCGAGAGCAAAGAGGGACCCGTCGGGGGACATCGAGGAAAATCTGGTGGAGGGGCAACCGAGAGCAAAGTGGGACCCAGCGGGGGGTGGGAGGGGTGCAACGAGTAGGTAAGACTGCACTGAGGACTTTGGAAACGTTGTCGGTGCCAGAAACATGGCCATTCTTTGTGTACTACCTAGGTGAAGTCTGCTGTATGGACTTTACTGGATTGTATGCAAAAACAGAGAATTTCACAGTTCTAGGTGCATGTGACCACAAAATATTTTTAATTGAAAGTATCATTGAATTGAATTGATTCATGAAGTTCCTTCAACAACTTCTCCCAAAGTCCCCTGGAAGGTTTATGACAGCAAGAATATGGGAGAGCCTCTGCCCATCTAGTTGCAACAAGCATAAGACCATAAGACATAGCAGCAGCATTAGGCATTTGGCCCCTTGAGTTTCGTCAATCATTCAGTCGTGGCTGACCTATATTTCCCTCTCAACTCCATTCTCCTGCTTTCTCCCTGTAACCTTCGATGCCCTTACGAATCAAGAACCTATTAATCTCTACTGTAAAAATACTGAACGACTTACCCTCCACAGCCATCTGTGGCAATGAATTCCACAAATTTGCCACCGTCTGGCTAAAGAAATTCCTCCTCGACTCCATTCCAAATGACTTGGAAATATCTTCCCATCTCTTGACGGTTCCTGGGTTGAAATCTAGTAACTCATTAACTAATACAAATGAGCATTGAGACCACCCAGACTACAGAAGCTGTAAACTATGACTCACCACCATTTTCCCCCAAGGGCAATCGCGAGAAGGGCATTGAGAGCTGCCTTCGTCAGGGGCACATACTGCTTCATCCCATGGATGAAGCAAAGAATGGTCACTTTAAGGAGCTGTTGCTGCTATGTTAAGCTATTTTACTTCGGAGTCACGTGAGTGACTACGTGAAGAACCCCGCTAGGACGCATGCGTGTCATATCGCTACACGCATTGCACGAGTCACAACGGGGAAGGATGTCCCCTTAAGCGGCAGAATTCAAAAGCTGACAACAGCAGGTAAGGGACTCTGTGTTTTTCCAACTTATCTTGCAGGTGGAAAGATGGACAGAGCGACGAGAAGGAAGGCTGCAAAAAACTGGAGGGGGAGAACCACGGAGTTGCGGGCAGCCAGCAGCAACAGCAGCAGCCAACGGCACGCCAATCTCCTGAAATGGGAACAGCTGTGCCCGACTTCGCTCCCACACTGGCCAAATCCACTCCTCGGCCGGGCGGGAAAGCGAAGCAAAAAACGGACCGAATGCCAGACTCTGATGAGTCTGACTTTGAGCAGCCGTGAGCGGCCAGTGCCCGTGAGCACCGGGGCCGGTTGGAGCGGCTGCAGGATGACGAGCAGCCGCGAGCGGCCAGTGCCCGTGAGCATTGGAGCCGGTTGGAGCGGCTGCAGGAACTGGAGCAGCCGCGAGTGGCCTATGCCCGAGAGCATAAGAGCCAGTTGGTGCGGCTGCTGGAGGAAATACTCCAAAGTGGCAGACTCCAGGAGATGGAGGCTAGCCACAGTGGGCAATTAATAAGCCCCACAGCAGTACCCCTTGTGGGGTTGCACAGTGTCTCTCCCTCATCAGAGGAGAGCACGGAGGATCAATTCTGGGCTGACCCTGAACAGGGCAGTGAACAACATACGCCTGGGGTGAAAGAAGACATGCTGGACATGGTGTCCCAGTTTTTCCAACCAGACCAAACTGGCCAAGAACTGGAGCCGAAAATAGCGGCTAGCATTAACTGTATGTCATTTAATCAACTACAGGCACTGGCTCTATCAGACACCATGGCACGACATTTACCTCCAGGGAACTGCAAGTCACTAAATGTTCCCAGTTTAAACCAGTGCATCTGGAAACATGTAGGGTCATCAATTAGAACCAGTGATTTAAAAAATTCAAAAAGTCCTAAAAGTCTTAACGGCAGGAATAACAGCTTTTGCCCACACTTTGAAGGAGCAAAACATGACCCAGATCCACCAGGATGCACTGGCTTTACTGTGCAACTCACAATATGAGTTGAACAACATTAGAAAAAGTGCAATCCAACCAGCATTAGACCCCAAATTTGCCGGCCTCTGTAAACCAGGAACCTCCAAACCGCCAATTCTATTGTTTGGAGGGGATTTACCTAAACAAGTCAAGGAACTTGATGAAGAGGCGAAAACACTGGGACTCATAAAAGCAGCAACCAAAACCTACTACGGCCAAAAATATCAACCCTACGGACCCCCCAGACGGTCAACACAAATCGGAGCAAGCGCAAAAACCAGGAGCACCCAACAGCGGTCTTTTTTAGGCCATGGCCCAGACCGACCGCCCTGGAAAATGCGCAAGCCTTCAACCCAACAACAGACCCAGACAACGGCGCCTCAACGTCCACGGAGGATGCCGAAGAAATAACACACCTACCACTGGTAACCATGGAGGTAGGTGGGTCTGGTTCCTTAAGAATTAAAGGGAGCATGAAAGTTGGTGGGAGGTTACGATATTATTTGGATGCATGGAATAAGATAACTACAGACGCTTACATTCTAAGCAGTATCCAGGGTTATACCATAGAATTTATATTAAACCATAACCCTCCTGTACAGCATGTACCGAACTGAATGTTCGTGCTCACAGGCATAGAAAAATCTAAAGCACATGCTGAACTACAACGACTATATAAAAAAGGAGTAATTGAACACACCCAACTCGAATCACAGGAATTCGTGTCCAATATCTTTATAAAAAACAAGAAAGATGGTGGTTGCCGCATCATCATCGATTTGACAACTTTAAATACCTTTGTACAATATATTCATTTCAAAATGGAAACCTTTGTTACTGCTAAGCAATTAGTTTCCGAAGGCTACTACATGGCAAGCATTGATTTAAAAGATGCTTACTATACAGTACCCATAAGAGGTGACCACAGATGTTATTTAAAATTCAACTGGATGGGACAGAAGTGGAAATACAGGGCACTACCAAATGGGCTAACATCAGCCCCCAGGTTATTCACAAAAATTTTGAAACCAGCCCTGGCGTTACTGCGAAAACAAAAACACATGGTAATGGCATATCTAGATGATATATTTATTGTTGGCAAAACTCTGGAATTGGCAAAACAAGCAGTAACAGCCACAAAACAATTGTTTGAAGAACTGGGATTTATCATCCATCCAGTTAAGTCTAAATTAACGCCTTCAACAAAAATGGATTACCTGGGGTTCACCATTAACTCAGTTCTCATGTCAGTGACTTTGCCGAAAGAAAAGGTTACAGCCCTAAAAGAGGCTTGCAGCGAAATCATTGACATCACCAAACCATCCATTAGACTGGTAGCCAGAATAATTGGGAAAATAGTGGCCGGATTTCCAGCCACACAATTCGGACCTCTACACTATCGAAATTTACAGAGAGCAAAAATAAGAGCACTCAAAATTAATGGTGGCCATTTTGACAGACCAATGAAGCTACCTACAGAGGCCATAATGGAACTAAAATGGTGGGAACACAACATCAAGTATTGTTCCAACCCAATAATTATCAGCAACCCTTCTATGGTACTACAAACTGATGCCAGTGCACTTGGTTGGGGAGCCACCAATTCCATCTCCAGCTGTGGAGGGAGATGGAATGCACAGGAGGCATCATTATTAAAAGCACGGGGCATAAACTACCTGGAAATGTTAAGTGCATTCCATGGCCTTAAGTCATATTGTTCTGGGTTAAATCACCAGCATGTTAGACTACAAATTGACAACACCACCGTGGTAGCATATATCAACCATATGGGTGGAAATAAATCGACATCATGTGACAATCTGGCCAACACAATTTGGCAATGGTGTATCCAGAGAAATATTTGGATATCAGCTACCTACTTACCAGGTAAACTAAATTTAGTGGCAGACACCAGGTCACGCAAATTCAATGAAAACACTGAATGGATGTTGGATAAAAATGTATTTGCTGAAATTACAGCATGGTATGGAACACCAGATATCGATCTTTTCGCATCCAGGCTCAATCACCAGTTACCAAGTTATGTTTCATGGGAACCAGACCCTGGGGCAGCAGCTACAGATGCATTTTCGCTGCATTGGGGGAAATTGTTTATTTATGCATTCCCTCCTTTCTGCCTCATCAGTCGGGTACTAAGGAAAATACAACAAGACTCTGCGTCTGGTATTTTGATAGTACCCGATTGGCCTACGCAACCATGGTTCCCGGTGATACTAGACATGGTATTAGAACCGTGCATCACCATCCAACATAGACCAAATTTACTGGCCCATCCAGTAACACAGGAAAGTCACCCCTGTCATAAACATACCAACTTATTAATTTGTAGAGTCTGAAAGCGCCTCTACAACACATGGGACTGACGAACCGAACAATGGACATGATTGCATCGGCCCACAGACAGTCCACCAAAAAACAGTACTTGGTGCACATCAAGAAATGGGGGAAGTACTGACACGACAATAACCTCAACCACAGATCAAACAACATTCCGTCTGTTCTGGAATTTCTGGCCAGCCTACACTACGATGAGGGGCTCAGCTATAGTGCCATCAACTGCGCCAGGAGTGCTCTGTCAAACTACCTGTGGCAAGGAACAGAGCGGCATTCTGTAGGGACACACCCCCTGGTAACCAAACTCATGAGGGGCATTTTCAATACGAATTCCCCAAGAACCAGGTACACCCAAATTTGGGATGTGAGCATTTTATTGACCATGTTGAGAAACTGGTCTCCACCTACAGCTCTGTCCCTACAGACACTAACTATAAAAATGGTCATGCTGATGGCTTTGGTTACGGCACAAAGGGTCCAGTCGCTACAAAAACTAAGGCTGGACAACTTGACTATTTCATCTGGGAATTTGACTTTTCATATCCATGAATTAATTAAACAGAATAGACAGGGAACAGCAGGGCAAAAAATAGAGTTTAGGGCCTACCCGACGGATGATCGCCTCTGTATAGTAACTCACTTACTATTATACATGGAACAGACAAGAATCATCAGAGGGAAAGAAATGGCACTGTTAATCAGCCACAAAGAGCCACACAAAAAAGTGACAGTCCAGACCATCTCAAGATGGCTAAAACAGGTCCTAATAAAGGCAGGAGTAGATACTAACATTTTTAAATCTCACTCCACCAGGGCTGCAGCTACATCAGCAGCAATACAGTTGGATGTTCCAATGGACCAAATCCTCAAGACTGCAGGATGGTCAACGGAAAGAACGTTCCAACGATTTTATAAATAAACCGGTCATAGAACCTGGAACATTTGCAGAAACACTTTTAAGTTCTGTAATATGATTTTACCCCATAAATAGGGGCTATGATTTGGAGTTAATAAAATTGTTTTCATTGTTTCAATATCGTATTGATATCTAATGATGTTAACACTTTTCTCCTCACAATCAAGGCAGATGTGAGGCATGGACTCGTTCCACGGCATGAAATCACAGAGCTTTAAAATCTTCACGTAGTCACTCGCGTGACTCCGAAGTAAAATAGTAAGATTAAACGAGAACTTACCAGTTTGAAGTTTGATCTTTATTTAATGAGGAGTAACGTTGAGGGAATACGTGCCCTCCGCTCCCACCCTTGATCATATCCTGAACTGGTATCTCTTCTCTAATCTTACTATGTTTAGTCATTACAGTTATCTGTGATTTCACACCGCTGCTTTGAAGAATGACACGCATACGTCCTAGCGGGGTTCTTCACGTATTCCCTCAACGTTACTCCTCATAAAATAAAGATCAAACTTCAAACTGGTAAGTTCTATTTAATCTTACTATTTTCCACTATATCTTTTATGACATATTAACGTTAAAACTACGGTTAATTTTTGTTCCCTACTTTGTCACGAAAGGACAGACTGCCTATGGAGAGACATAAACAAGTAAGAATACAATATAGCTCAAACATGTTTTAGGCATAGAACAGAATGTATTACACTGACAAGAAGAGTTTAAATGAAATTTTCAACTGATGGATGCTCTGCTCTGTCAACAGCCAAGCAATAACATTGTAATGACTGAGTAGTACAATCTTACTTCCTTTATTTAAGGAATTAATGCGGCCAAAAATATTGTATTTTGCTGAATATATATGCCTTGGAAGGAGTGGGCTGAGATATAATCCAGTATTTAAGAGTTAATTGTGTAGGAGAGGAGAAAATATTTCCACCCATCGGGAGGTCAAATAATGAGGAGGGAAAGCAGGGATAGGCTGTTAAGCAAAAGATGAGAAAAGTGTAGGAGAGAAAAAGAATCATCGCTTGGAAATTCAACATTTAGAATCAACGTGTGTGTGAAATTAAGAAACAGAAAGGGAGATTGTGAGAGTTTGCTCCAGCCCTCCAAACAATTGGGACCGCACGATTGCATACCAGTAGAGCTACTGCCATACGGCACCAGAGACCCAGGTTCAATCCTGACTACAGATGGTTCTCTGTACGGAGTTTGTACATTCTGCCCGTGACCTGCATGGGTTTTCGTCAAGATCTTTGGTTTCTTCCCACACTCCAAAGACATACAGATTTGTAGGTTAATTGGCTTGGTATAATTGTAAATTGTCCCTAGTGTGTGTACGATAGTATTAGTGTGCGGGGATTGCTGGTCGGTGCACACTCGGTGGGCCGAATGGCCTATTTTTTGCATTGTATCTCTAAACTAAACTAAATAGCGGCAGTGTGGAGTTCAGTATGCATCAAGAAATTAGATTAATACAAGAGGAATATTATATTCATGACATGATGACCTTTAGTAGTCTGTAGTTGGCACCCATCTCTCTGCGAGAGATGAGGGTGTGGCTTTGATGTCGTCCTGCATGGGAAGGGGAATGTATCATCTATGGTTGCTTTTCCTGCTGTGGCTGACTAGGCCTATCCTTGACAGGCAGACCCTCCCACAGCTTCCACCTTTATTGCTAAAACATTTGAGTTCCAGAGAAAGGTCACATTATTGTAATTATGCAAGGCCCTTCTTAGACCGGGGCTACCGAGTGTAGGTCTGGCCTGTCTGCCTATACCAATAGATGATTAGACATGCTACAGTGGATGTGGGAAAGGTTCAGTCAATAGGTTCCTGGGATGGGGCTTGCAGTGTGAAAGGAGATTAGCAGATTGGACATACATACCCATAGTGTCATGGACTCATAGAGTCAAACAGTGTGGAGAAACAGGCCCTTTGTCCAACATGTCCACAACCACCAACATGTCCCATCTGCACAAATCTCACTTGCTTACATTTGGCCCATATCCCTCTAAACCTGACCTATCCATGTACCTGTCTAATTGCTTCTTAAATGTGGTGATAGTTCCTGCTCTAACTATAAACGGAGTTTATATGTTCTCCCCATAACCCGCGTGGGTTTTCTCCAGGATCAAGGTCCTGCTGTAATACTTGATAGCCATCTTCACTGTCAGCAAGACCAATTCTTTTATCATCATCTACAATCTTATTAATCACACCTTGTACTTTCTCGTCTAAATCATTGATATAGATGACAAATAACACAGACAAATAACAATTCAGTTGCTTCCTACACATTTTGTCTGCCCCACTGTGAAATCGCCTCAAGGTATGTCTACTTTGAAGACATTCTCATCCTCTCTCCGATGACAGTTCTGCAACATCCTCTCTCACTGCTCCCCCTCTGTGATTATCTCTCTACATCATCGTCTATATTGCTCATTTCCCTTTTCCCTAACTAGTCTGAAGAAGGGTCTCGACCTAAAACGTCATCCATCCCTTCTCTCCAGAAATGCCGCCTGTCCCGCTGAGTTACTCCAGCATTTTGTGTCTACCATCCAGTTATCAAGCTCTCTTTGCATCCCATGCAAACTAACCTTCCAGAGCTCATGCACTTCATTCTCAATCTTCCCACTGTGTCCATGGATATTTCTAATCAATTCTGGCTGATTTATCTACTTTGATATATCTTAGGACATTCAGCACCTCCTCAACTGTAATGCAGTCCTCAAGACTCTATTAACTTTCCTAAGATCCCCAGTCTTCATATCTTTCCTCGCAGTAAAAATAGAGAAGAAATATTTATTGAGAACCTTGTCCATTTCCTCTGTCCATGTATAGACGATCACTTTGATATCTGGGGGACACTATTGTCTCTCCTGTTACCTTTTTTGCTTAATATTCTTATAATGTTTCTTTGGATTATCAATCTTATCTGCCAGAGATATCTCTAGCCCTATTTCTATCCTATTTCCTCCTTAATTCCCCACACTCGATCCCTGCTGTCTATACCTGACCCATGCCTTCTCCTTTATCCTGACCACAACCTCTATTTCTCTGGTCATTCAGGCTATTCCTACCTACGTTTCCTTTACTCTAACATGAACAAGCATACCTTCAACTTTCACTTAAGTACTTTTAAAAGTACTTAAGACTTCCGGTAGGCGGCGCGACTCTTGTCAGCAGCGGCCTCTGCAGCCCGTCCGCGTTTTATTATTTTCTGTCTATGTTTTTATGTAGTTTTTGTTATTTTTTGTTGGGGTGTGTGTGTGGGGGGGTTGGAGGGAGGGGGAAACTTTTAAATCTCTCCCTGCACGGGAGACCCGACCTTTTCTCGTCGGGTTTTCGTTATCGTTGCGGCTGCAATGAGGAGCGGCCTCCAACAGAAAGAGACCGGGGACTCTGGTGCTGACGACTCACCGTCACCGTTGTGGGGCTGGCCGAGTCCGGAGCGGGTGGAGCGGTGGAGGAGCGCTGCTGCTGCTGCTGCTGCGGCCCGACCGGAGAGTCGGAGGCTTCAACTGCAGGTCTGCAGACGGCGGCACCGGGAGCCCTCGGCTCCCTGGAGGGAGACCGCTTTTCAGGGCTCTCGCAACGGTGACTTCTCCCGCCCGAGTTGCGGGGTGCGAAGAGCTCCTGGAGCGGGGCCTAACATCACCGTCCCGCGCGGCTTGGAATGGCCGCGGGACTCTGCGAGCGCACGCTGGGGGCTCTAACACCAAGACCCGGTGTGCGACCTCGCACCACCCGGCGTGGCTTTAATGGCCGCGGGACAATCGCCATCGCCAGCCGGGGGCTTTGACTTTGACTCTGACATTGGGGAGGGGAGAGTGCAGTGGAGAGATAAGTTTATTTGGCCTTCCATCACAGCGATGTGATGGATGTTTATGTAAATTATGTTGTGTCTTGGGTCTATTTGTTTTGTAATGTATGGCTGCAGAAACGGCATTTCGTTTGGACCTCAAGGAGTCCAAATGACAATTAAATGTATCTTGTATCTTAAAAACATTCCCACTTTCCAGACGACTCTTTGCCCAATAAACATTCTGCTCCAATTGAATTTTTGCCAACTCCAGCCTAATACCACCAGGGCAGCACGATAGTAAACCTGGTGGAGCTGTTGATCTGGGTTTGTAGAGTCTCGGTTTGATCCAGACCTCAGGATCCTGCTATGTATATGGGGGTTTGCACATTCACCCTGTAATACTTCAATGTCCTCCCTCATGCCAAAGATGTGCAGATTTGTAGGTTAATTGGCCTCTGTAATTTGCTACTCGTGTGTTGGGAGTGAATGTGAGAGATGGATAACATAGAATTAGTGTAACCAGCTGATCCATGCTGTGCATTAGTTCATACTCTCGCTGTGCACTAATTAATACTAGTTAATACTGTGAATTTAGTTAACCAAAGTGCTCGTTTCAAATCCTGTATCTGTCAATCAATCAAATTGTCAATGTTTGACAACATTTAAAAAATATTAAGACCTTTAACTTGGGCACCAGCCTTGGCCTTATCCATAATAATTTTAAAGCTAATTTGAACCAATTTCCATAAAAGCTGACAATATAATGGAATGCAATAAAGTGAGATCCAGGAAGAGCTAGACAACTAGATAGGAGGCAGGGAATGATGGCAGAAGGTTGATTTTCAGAGAGGAGGCCTGTGACTAGTGGTGTGCCCCGGGGAACCATGCTGGAGCCAATGCTGTTTGGGGTTTAAATCGCTGATGTGGATGATAATTTAGAAAGCATAATCAATAAGTTTGCTGATGACACCAAAATGGGTCATATCACAGATAGCAAAGATTGTTATAAAAAATTGGGGAATGATCAATGGAGTTTAATGTAGATAAGTGTGCGGTGTTGTACTTTGGGTAGTCTAACAAGGGCAGCATCTACACAGTGAATGGCAGGGCCCTGGGGAAACATAGAAACATAGAAACATAGAAATTAGGTGCAGGAGTAGGCCATTCGGCCCTTCGAGCCTGCACCGCCATTCAATATGAACATGGCTGATCATCCAACTCAGTATCCCGTACCTGCCTTCTCTCCATACCCTCTGATCCCCTTGGCCACAAGGGCCACATCTAACTCCCTCTTAAATATAGCCAATGAACTGGCCTCAACTACCCTCTGTGGCAGAGAGTTCCAGAGATTCACCACTCTCTGTGTGAAAAAAGTTCTCCTCATCTCGGTTTTAAAGGATTTCCCCCTTATCCTTAAGCTGTGACCCCTTGTCCTGGACTTCCCCAACATCGGGAACAATCTTCCTGCATCTAGCCTGTCCAACCCCTTAAGTTGGACCCCTTAAGTCTTGTACAACAGTGGGATCTCGGAGTGCAGATATGTATTTCTTTGAAAGTGGTGTCATAGGTAGATATGTTAGTACGTATTTCGGTACATTTGCCTTCATCAGTCAGGGCGCTTGAGTGTATAAGTTGTGATGTTAAATTACAGTTATACATGACATTGGTAAAGCTACATTTGGAGTATTGTGTTTAGTTTTGGTCACCCTTTTTCAGGAAAAATGTTGTTAAGCTGAAAAGAGTGTAAAATATTTAAGAGTATGTTGACAGGACTCAAGGACCTGAGCTATAGGGAGTGGTTGGACAGAGGTGTAAGATCACGAGAGGAATAAATAGGGAAAATGCAGTCTTTTTACCCACAGTAGGGTCATCAAATCCAGAAGATATGGGTAAGAGTGGAAAGATTTAATACAATCCTGAAGGGCAACTTTTTCACACAGAGGGTGGTGTTATATGGAAGATAGACACAAAATGCTGGAGTAACTCAGTGGGACAGGCAACATCTCTGCATAGAAAGAATGGGTGATGTTTTGTGTCAAGACCCTCCTTCAAACTGTTTGGGGTGAGGGAGACATAGAGATATGGAAGGGTAAGGTGTGAAGGTCAGAGAGAAGCAGCAGCCAGAAGAGTGTATTGGCTGAAAGAAGGCAACTCAGAGGGAACGGAGATTTATAAAGAGCGCCAAAGTTTCAAGTAATTTACAAATTAGCCCTAAAGTAGTGGATTAGGTAGCAGATAAAAATAAGTGCATCTGTCGCGGTGCGGACCTTGTTCAGGTGAAGTGCCTTGGTGAGTAAAGTGCGAGTCTTCGGCGAGGAGGCTGAGGCGAGGAGAAAGAGAAGTTGAGAGGCACAAACAATTGGGATTTGTCGACTGAAATAATGGCAGGCAAGTTGTTAGAGTGTGTCTCTTGCAGGATGTGGGAAGTCATGGACACTGCTGATGCCTCTGACAACTACATCTGCAAAAATTGTGTCCAGGTGCAGCTCCTGAAAGACCGTGTTAGGGAACTGGAGCAGCAGCTGGATGATCTCAGGACCATCCAGGAAAACAAGAGCTTCCTGGACAGGACTTACAATGAGGTTGTTGGACCAAGGGTACAAGAAGACCAAAGACCAAATAAGAATAAGAGGCCGATTCACTGGATGTATTCAAAAGCCAGTTAGATAGAGCTCTTGGGGCTAACGGAATTAAGGGATATGAGGAGAAGGCAGGAAGGGGGTACTGATTGTGGATGATCAGCCATGATCACATTGGATGGCGGTGCTGGCTCGAAAGGCCGAATGTCCTACTCACCTATTGTCTATTTTTCTATGAAAATGAGATCAAAGGGGACAAAGATCACGGAAAATGCGGATTGGATCATTGTTATCTGAGTGAAAGATGACAATGAGACATACAATCGGTAAAATTCAATCAGGAGGACAGTAAAACTGTTTGGTGTAGAGCTGGAGAGCAGGAGGAATCACAGAGGGGGAGCAACAAGAAAGGATGTTGCAGAATTCTCATCGGAGAGAGAACTTCTTCAAAGTAGGTATACCTTGGAGATTTTGCAGTGGAGCAGATGGAATATGTCGTTTTTTCATCTTTTTGTTATTTTTAGCATTTGTTAAAAGTTTGTTTTAATATACTGCGGTTTGTTTTATGTGGGGGGAGGGTGGAGGGGATCGGGGGAAACTTTTTTTCAAGTTCCTACCTTTCCGGAGATGTGATCAATTTTTCGGATCACATTCTCCGGGCTCTGCGGCCCAACATCGCTGGAGCTGGCCTTCTCGGACTGTCGTGAACCCCACTGACTGACTTTGCTTGCCTGCGATCCCTTGCCTGGGATCGCTCCAACTGTGGCCTGCGGACTTACCATCAAGGACTCGCAGTCTCAGGAGAGGCTAGTCGGGAGCTCCAATACCACAGAAGGTTCGACCAGCCCCGACGCGAGGTTCGATTGCCCGGCGCGGGGGAGCTGACAACCCCCCTATGCTGGAGCTGAACGCTCGACGCAGAGCGCCCGAACGCCGCCGGCTACGGGAGTCAAGACTGTCCCGTCAACGGAGGGCTCGAGGCCCTCGACCGAGGAAGAACAAAAGGAAGGACTTGAACTTTATTTCGCCTTCCATCACAATGAGGAATGTGTAGGAGTCACTGTGGTGGATGTTCATGTTAAAATGTGTTTTTGAGTCTGTTGTTTTTAATTGTATGATTGACCTGGCCAGTGAAATTCCTCGTATGCTGTAAAACATATTTGGCGAATAAAATCTGATTCTGATTCTGATTCTGAACTGCTTATGCTGGTTTACATCAAAGATAGACACAAATGCTGGATTAACTCAGAGGGATAGGTAGCATCTCTGGATAAATGCATGGGTGATGTAGTGAATTTGTGAAACTCAACCCAAGACGTCACCCATTCCTTCTATCCAGAGATGCTGGATTGTTTTTATCTTTGGTGGTATATGGAAGTTGGTTAAGGCAGCTACTATAACATTTTAAAGATATTTGGCCATATACATGGATCGGAAAGGGGTCACAGTTTAAGGATAAGGGGGAAATCTTTTAGGACCGAGATGAGAAAAACATTTTTCACACAGAGAGTGGCGAATCTCTGGAATTCTCTGCCACAGAAGTTAGTTGAGGCCAGTTCATTGGTTATATTTAAGAGGGAGTTAGATGTGGCCCTTGTGGCTAAAGGGATCAGGGAGTATGGAGAGAAGGCAGGTACAGGATACTGAGTTGGATGATCAGCCATGATCATATTGAATGGCGATGCAGGCTCGAAGGGCCGAATGGCCTACTCCTGCACCTGTTTTCTATGTTTCTATGGAAAGATTTGGAGGGATATGGGCCAAAATGCAGCCAGGTGGGACTAATGTAGATGTATGTCAACTTGGTCAAGTTTTTGTGCTGTATGACTATATAAATTATTACAATGATGTAAGATTAATATTACCCCTGAAAATCTATACTTGTTCTGATGTATTTGCACCATTATTTTGGCTTCAGTGGTAATAAACTAGATCAAGCAATGGAATTCTCTAAACTAATACATCTTGGGCAGCAATTTAAATAGCTTGAATGGAACAAAAGGGTAGGAGCTGGGCCTTCTGATGCACCGTACTGTCCGTGAGGGGTCTGTACTTTCTGCCGGTGACCACGTGGGTTTCCTCCAGGTGCTTTGGTTTCCTCCCACTTTACATGTGTGGGCAGGTTAATAGGGCCACTATAAATTGCTCCTAGTATGTAGGTGGGTGGTACGATCTGGAGAGTTGTTGAGACTTTGTGGAGACTAAAACAAAATGGGATTAATGATAGATTAGTGAAAATAGTTTGGTGAAAGCGGGCACAGACTTGGAGGACCGATGAGAAATACAGCATGGAAGAACGTTCTCAACCTGAAATGTTACTCATTCCTTCTATCCAGAGATGTTGCCTGTCCCGCAGAGTTGTTATAAAATGCATTAATTCATTATTGCTAACAATAACAATATGCGCAAAACAATGTTTCAACTGCTAATAGGAACAGAACAGGAGCTAGTAGAGCTGCTGCCCCATCAATTCAATGCAATTCAATTCAGTTCAATTGCCCTTTATTGTCATTCAAACAAGCGAGGTTTGAACGAAATAACAGCAAAAAAAAAACACCCACAATTAACACAGTTCCACATAAACATCCATCACAGTGAATCTCCAAACACCTCCTCACTGTGATGGAAGGCAAAAGTCTTATCTCTTCCCTGTCCTTTGTTCTTCTCAGGCAACCAAACTGCAACGTCGAGGTGACTGGGGAACCCGATGTTAAAGCCCCCGGCGGGCGATGGTATGTCCCGCGGCCATTTAAGCCGCGCTAGTCGATGCTCCGGGCTGATTCAAACCCTTCGATTCGTGCGGGTGAAGTTGCTGCTGCAGGAGCTCCCTGCCAGGGAAAGTCCCGGGTCTCCCACCAGGGACCTGCGAGCTCCCGACTCCACCGTCCACAGGGCCCACGGCCGAAGCTCCGAAGTCGGGTGGCAGCCACAGCCCCAGCGCCACCACAACTCCGAAGTCAGCCAGCTCCGCGGTGGTGAGTCCACAGGCCCAATGGCTGGAGCCCTCGGGTCGATTCCGGTTGGAGGCCGCCAGCCCCACGATGTTAGGCCCCATCGACAACGGAGACACGACAAGGAAAAAGTTGCGTCCCCCGATCAAGGAGGAGATTAAAAAGATTCCCCCACACTCCCCGCCTCCCACATATACACTGCTAAAAATAACACACTCCTAACAGGACAAAAACAAAGAAAAAAGACAGACGGACTGCAGTCGAGCTGCTGCCACAAGGCGCCGCCACCACCACCACTCGTGCCAGAGACGTAGGTTCAATCCTGACCTCGGCTGCTGCCAGTGTGGAGTTTGCAAATTCTCCCTCTGAGTGTGTTTCCTCTGAGTGCCCCAGTTTCCTCTAAAGTTTCAAATTTTTGTTCAGTATACTAGTAGTAGATACAAACTTAAGGCACACGGCATTGGGGGTTCAGTATTGATGTGGATAGAGAACTGGCTGGCAAACAGGAAGCAAAGAGTAGGAGTAAACGGGTCCTTTTCACAATGGCAGGCAGTGACTAGTGGGGTACCGCAAGGCTCAGTGCTGGGACCCCAGCTATTTACAATATATATTAATGATCTGGATGAGGGAATTGAAGGCAATATCTCCAAGTTTGCGGATGACACTAAGCTGGGGGGCAGTGTTAGCTGTGAGGAGGATGCTAGGAGACTGCAAGGTGACTTGGATAGGCTGGGTGAGTGGGCAAATGTTTGGCAGATGCAGTATAATGTGGATAAATGTGAGATCCATTTTGGTGGCAAAAACGGGAAAGCAGACTTTTATCTAAATGGTGGCCGATTGGGAAAGGGGGAGATGCAACGAGACCTGGGTGTCATGGTACACCAGTTATTGAAGGTAGGCATGCAGGTGCAGCAGGCAGTAAAGAAAGTGAATGGTATGTTAGCTTTCATTGCAAAAAGGATTTGAGTATAGGAGCAGGCAGGTTCTACTGCAGTTGTACAGGGTCTTGGTGAGACCACACCTGGAGTATTGCGTACAGTTTTGGTCTCCAAATCTGAGGAAGGACATTATTGCCATAGAGGGAGTGCAGAGACGGTTCACCAGACTGATTCCTGGGATGTCAGGACTGTCTTATGAAGAAAGACTGGATAGACTTGGTTTATACTCTCTAGAATTTAGGAGATTGAGAGGGGATCTTATAGAAACTTACAAAATTCTTAAGGGGTTGGACAGGCTAGATGCAGGAAGATTGTTCCCGATGTTAGGGAAGTCCAGGACAAGGGGTCACAGCTTAAGGATAAGGGGGAAATCCTTTAAAACCGAGATGAGAAGAACTTTTTTCACACAAAGAGTGGTGAATCTCTGGAACTCTCTGCCACAGAGGGTAGTTTAGGCCAGTACATTGGCTATATTTAAGAGCGAGTTAGATGTGGCCCTTGTGGCTAAGGGGATCAGGGGATATGGAGAGAAGGCAGGTACGGGATACTGAGTTGGATGATCAGCCATGATCATATTGAATGGCGGTGCAGGCTCCTGCACCTAATTTCTATATTTTCTATGTTTCTAGATTTAGTATTTAGATTTGAAATATTAACAAATATTGTGTTGTGGCAATTTGAGCAGAGACATGTAACAGAAATGCTAAAGAATATCAGCAGATCACATTGCATTCATGCAAGAAACAGAGTTAACATTTTTAGCTGTGGACCCTTTTTTTAAAAGTTTTAGATTTTCAGTATCAGCATTTTTTTTTAATGTTAAGTAACATGTTACTTGGGTCACTGACACTGGGTCACAGCTATTGATTCTGTCTCTCTTTCCATTGTAGTGGCCTAAACTGCTGAGAATTTCCATCTTTGTTGGTTTTTGTTTTAGATTTCCAGCATTTGTAGTTTTTTTTAATTTCGGATATCCTGAGGTGGTGGCACAGTGGGGCAGCTGATAAAGCTGCTGACTCATAATGCCACAGAATTGGGTTTGATGCTGATCTTGGGTGCTGCCTGTGCGGAGGCTGCATATTCTTCCTGTCGCCACATGGGTTTTCCCCAGCTCCTCTGATTTTCTCCCACATCCCAAACACTTGTTGGTCTGCAGGTTGATTAGGCTCTGCAAATTGCCCCTAATGTGCAGGGAGTAGATGAGAAAGTAGAATTATGTAGTGTAAATGGGTGAACGATGATCAGAGTGGGTTGAAAGACCTGCTTCCAAGCTGATTCTCTAAACTGAACTAAGCTAACCATTTGATTAAATCTTTAAAAAATAGTCAATGACCTTTCTTTCATGAGAAGTTAAAAGTTTAAACAAAACTGAGTTTAAAGAGACAGTTTATAACACCAGTCCTTCGTAACATTCCTGTCAGTATTGTTTCTCAAGAAATTTAAGAGAGTTTATTGTCATGTGGCCCAGATAGAACAATGAAATTCTTGCTTTGCTTCAGCACAACAGAATATGGTAGGCATGTATCAATAAAGAACAGAATGGATCAGTGTGACTATATACCAAGGATCATATATATACACATAAACAAACAGATAAAGTGCAATGGGGTATTAATGATCAGAGTTTTGTTTGGGTTGAGTTTAATAGCCTGATGGCTGTGGGGAAGTGGCTATTCCTGAACCTGGATGTTGCAGATTTCAGGCTCCTGTATCTTCTACCTGAAGGCAGCGGGGAGCTGAGTGAGTGGCCAGGAGTGTGTGTGGGTCCTTGATGATGCTGGCAAATCTGGGTAAATTGATGAGATAGGTATCCTTTTAATGTAAAACTCTTTGGGCAATATTGTGCCAACTATATATAGTTAATCTTCTGAGTAATTTGTTACATTGCGTAAAGTTTATTGTATGGATTAACATATCAATGTTAATGCCTGCAGCGTTGCTGTAATGTGTCATCAATCTATTTTCATAACTTAGAGTAACTAGGGAGCCACAAAGATTCCCTTTTGACAATTTTACTATTTACAGAAGAAAAATAACATTTTCAACCACACAAATTCTAGCGATTAAAGATGCGGGAGATAACAAATTTAAAGTGATGATGTCTTTTCGTTCACATCTAGCGATAATACATCTGGAGATTTAAATGCAATCAAACTAATCATCATTTTTTAAACTAAGCTAGTTGAATTATGAGAAGACCATGGACTATATCACTGAGATAACGTAATATACTCAATATAAGGAATATGTATCTGAGCAGGACATAGATGAGGAGAAATTTCTTCATACACATGGAATTCTCTACCCTGGTAATGGGGGCTCATTCAAAACAGGGATTAATAGATTTCTGAATATTATGGGAATGACAAGTAATGGGGATATTGCACAAATATGCTTTAGAGCTTGAAGAACACCTACGGTCTTGAGAAGCAACAGTGGTCGCAAAGGACCAAAAGGCCCACTTCTACCTCGACTTCATATATATATATATATTTACATTCTTGGATGTAGATTTTCTTGACAAGGAATATTTTGAAAGAATCATGAGAAAAATCAATGCATGTAGAATTTATGCAGGTAATGGAATGGGATTAGTGACTGAGACAAAGCAGCGACCAGGAACTTTCTCTTTTAACTGGGAGCCTCTGTGAATTGGTGTTTAATAAGTCTGCTAATAATATGGAAATTCAGGAAAAGACTTATGGAATGGGTGAATTTATTACAAGCTAAATTTGCAAAGTGCAAGGTGAATTAGTTTAGGAGAAGATAAATGTTTTACATTTATTCTTGGAAAAATAATAAATCAAGTGGGGAAGTTGGCCTGCATATTTTGCAGATTTTATGCCTTCTATAGAATTTAATGTAGGTACCAAATCTAAAGTAGTGTTTCCATAATAAACTTGCACACACATTATTAGACCTCTTAAAAAAAGTAATGGCATGGTACATGAGTGATTTGTGATTGCTTCATAATAATTGCTGCCCTTTTTGTTTGTTTATTTATTTGACATTTTAACCAAATATTAGCTAAAATCAAATGGCACATCTCTTTAATGTTTGGTAAAAGCAGGCAATTTAGAGCTATCATTAAAATGTAGGGGATCTTACTTTCCTTTCCTTCCACCACCAATTAGGATAATTTACTGAACTTTCAAAACTGTAAAATAAAGAAATTCCTTTGCTCTTTTACTGAATATGAATATGATCGAATATGTCATTGCCTTCAACAACTTTAAAAGCGTGCTGCTTGACACATGGAAATAATCATATCAACCAGAGAATATATTTGGGGATGATGCAATTTTGACAACAAACTCAAAGCTTTTTTATTTAGTTACAAGAATGTTTCCGAGATTTTACAGAATAGTCTTTTTTTGGTTGTTCGACGAATTTATCTGAGGTTACTCAAGAAATAATTGGTTCCATAATAACTGTTCACATTGAGCTATAGGGAAGGGTTTATTGATTCTTTTACATCAGATAATTTATTACATTTGCACAAAGGTCCGCGAGCATTGCCACTTTCATTTCACTGCACATCTCGTATGTGTATGTGACAAATAAACTTGACTTGACTTGACTTGACTTGACTTGAGATCCACACACTGATAGCAAAAAGGTTCCCCAAATAAATAATTGAGCATTAAGTTTTTCATTTTCCAGTGTAAAAAAATATTAAATCGTCAAAAATGTACTATTAACAATATTTCATACTGTAACTTCTGTGCAATTATTTTGCATGGATTGATGTTATTCTTGGAAATGGGAATGTATAAATTTAAAGTCATTCAAATTATTGTTACGAGTCTTTGTCAAACTTACTTTTCTTCCACCACCTGCTTCTGGTATTCTTCATATTCTTCTCTTGTCATGCCTGCTGCAGCTGCAGGATCCGAGGAACCTCCTTCTTCTTTACTTTCTTCACTTCCACCTCCAAGCCCCAAATTCTTTACCTGGCTACTCACCATCGATTTCAACAAGAAAGACATTTTATCATGAAAATAATTTGATTTTAAGTCACAAATAAAAAAAAATTGTTTGTGAGGAAAATGAAGAGCGAACCAGTCAGTCTGTCTGGTTTTTACATTAAGGTGCCTTTGAGAAAATGGTTTGCATTTAGTAATCTGGATTAAACCACTGATCTCATGAATCTTCCAAAGGCAGATGGTTCAGATCACACTGTGCATTCATTATTGCTCACCATCTATTTCTATTGATATTTACGTAATGCGTGAGCAACTGTTTTTTTGCCGATAGAATCCTGTTTTCTTGTTGATTAAAAATAAATGAAATGAAAAAACTAAATTGCATCAGAATTTGAAATTTTATTCAGAGAAATTCAACCAAGTATATCTTTTTAATCAGATTCGCCTTTAATCAGATTGCAGCTGTTGTCGAAAAACAATGCAGGTCAAAAGAGAGGTTTATATAAAAATACATCATGAATGATATGAGCTGTATTCAGATGACCACCAACGATGAATAAAGGAAAGTAAATTCCACAGCACAATATGTTAGGATATTATGGCATTTTTGTCATTCTAGGAAAGGTTAATGACCCAAACTAATCAGTGGCATTCACTAATCCCATTTACATGATGAATGGAGCATAAATTTGGTATATTGAATGTAATATGTTACATTAAAAACAGTAGAACAAAAGAAAAGAAATATAGCTGATCACGTGCCTTCCATAACTTCACATCCATTTCAGTTTTTGTACTTATACAAAGTCAAAACATCATATTGAGATTTAATTTTTTTTTATTTTCAGTACAGAACCAGTTTAATTTTTCAAAGCCACGGATTTCAAACCACTGATAAGTGCAGCAGATTACATTTTCATTATGGAAGGGTTATGTTCTTAATGTGGTATTATTTGATGAAATGGATTTAAAACCAAAAGGTTTTTATTCATAAGGATATTAAGAATTCTGGGAAAGGACAAATAGTTTCAACATTGCTACTTAAAGCCTTTGAGAAGTGTGAAAATCTCGATACAGTATGCAATTCTTAACTATTAATGTTACATTTGTCTGGTAGTGCAGGTAATCACAAAAAAAGTTCATAATTCCTGATTAAATTTGTTCATATGAAAGACCAGTTATGTAACTTTTGAGGAACATGACATAGATTTGACTTACTCTAATATACACTGTATAATGTAATTCAGGCATAAAACCTTTCATATCAAAAATAGATAAATAATGAGATTATTTTGAGAAATGGGTTCAATCCACTTCACATTTGGAACTACTGCAACTTTGAAGAAAAATGTTTGTAATGTTCTTGTGCATTTTAATTGTTTGATGTTGTACACCTTAAATTTTATTTTTAAAGTTCTGTTTCTCATGGCCCTGTTGACTCTTTCCAAAAATTAACTTAATTCAATTTCAAGAGTTAGAAAGTTAGAAAGTTAGAAAGACATGAAGCAGTATTCGTGTTCATGAAATGAAAAAGAGATTGGCCCATTAAAAATCCAACTACAATATTTCACTCAAAAGCAGGACTTATTTCTTTCTGGGACACAGGCCACTTCTATGAAAAGGATAGATATAGCAAAGACATATCAATGTCTGAGGAGGCTGGAAAGCAAGTTGCTGGATTTTGTACACACAAAGATGTAAGGGGAAAGTAGAATTGAGGTTGATAGTCAACAACAATTATATTAAATGGCAGAGAATGCTGAAAGGCCTGAACAATGTACACCTCAGAACAAAAGAAGCTGCAGAAAGTGACTTAGCCCGGGCGTAATGGGTATTGACCTCGCCACCAAAGGGATCTGCGGGAGGTATCATCAAATCATCAAAAATCATCAACACATACATCAAGCTGGCTGGGCTCTCATCTTGCTGCTACAACCTGGAATAAAGCACAGGAGCCAGATAACCATTAACCTCAGGGTTCAAGAATAGCTTCTTCCCATCAACTGTCAAGTTCCCACACCGTATTCAGCAACAAGCCCACTTCAGCACCTACCACTATGGACTTTGTATAAGGTTGCACTGCACTGTAGCTTGCACTATTCATGATATCTGGAATATTTGATAATTTATGTTTTTCATATTTATCATATGTAATATTTAACTGTTGTGTTGCTACGTAATATGTCTGTAAACCTAGAGCAAGTAAGAATTTAATTCACTTGGTGCTTATGACAATTAAATATTCTTCTTACTCCAGCTCATAGTTTCTATGCCTCTATGTTTCTTCCCCCACTTCCAGCAGTCCTAAATTAGACTAACTTTCTATTTGGATTTGTATCTCTCCAAGTGGGCCACATGTACGGGATGGATGGAGAGTGAGATGGCTAGCAATCTTTTCGAGGGGACTAAATTGTAAAGGCAAAGATGTAATGCTGAGGCTTTATCAGATGAGGGCGAGGCCACATTGGAATATTGTGAGCAGTTTTGGACCCCATATCTGGTGAAGGATGTGTTGGTTTTGGAGAAGGTTCAAAGGAGGATGACAAGAATAATTTCGGGGATCATTAGGTTAACGTATAAGGAGTGTCTGGAACTGTACTTATTGGACTTTAGAAGGATAAGGGAGGGAACTCATTGAAATCTATCGGATAATGAAAGGGCTATATAGATTGGATGTGAAAAGGATATTTCCAGTAATGGTAGAGTCTAGAACCAAAGGGGACAGCCTCAGAATGAAAGAATGTACCTTCAAAATGGAATATTAAAGATGTTATAGCAGCGCATTTGGAAAGCAGTGACACGATCGGTCAAAGTCACCATGGATTTATGAGGGGAATTCATGCTTGACTAATCTTCTGGAATTTTTTGAGGATGTAACAGGTAGAGCCAGTGGATGTGGTATATGTGGACTTTCAAAAAGCCTTTAACAACGTCCCACACAAGAGGTTAGTGTGCAAAATTGGAACATGGTATTGGGGGTAGGGTATTGACATGGATAGAGAACTGGTTGACAGACAGGTAGCAAAGAGTAGGAATTAGCGATTCCTTTTCAGAATGGCAGGCAGTGACGAGTGAGATGCTGCAAGGCTCGGTGCTGGGACCCCAGTTATTTACAATATACATTAACAATTTAGGCAAGGGAATTAAATGTAACATCTCCAAGTTTGCGGATGACACAAAGCTGGGTGGCAGTGTGAGCTGCAAGCAGGATGCTATGAGGCTGCAGGGGGACGTGCAGGTTGGGGGAGTGGGCAGATGCATGGCAGATGCAGTATAATGTGGATAAATGTGAGGTTATCCACTTTGGTGGCAAGAACGGGAAGGCAGATTATTATCTGAATGGTTTCAGATTAGGAAAAGGGGAGGTGCAACAAGATCTGTGTGTGCTTGTACATCAGTCACTGAAAGTAAGCATGCAGAAACAACAGGCAGTGAAGAAAGCTGATGTTGGCCTTCATTGTCAGAGGATTTGAGTTTAGGAGCAATTTTACTTCGGAGTCATGTGAGTGACTACGTGAAGAAGCCCGCCACGATGCATGCGTGTCATATCGCTTTCACGCTTGCGAAACGACAGGCGGGGTGGAGGGTTCCTCCGCAGCGGTAAGTTTGAAACCGCGACCTGCAGGTAAGTGATTTACTCTGCGGTAGTGTTTGTCCCCGCGCTGTTTTACATGGGGGGGAACTGGACAAAATAGTGTCCACAAGTGCTGCGAGTGAAGCTGGCTGGGGAGGACCGCGAAGTTGCGGGAGCCAGCAGCAGCTGAAGGCACAAGCCCCGTAAGGGATCAGCTGTGCCGACTTTTGGTCCCGTGCCGGCCAAAACACCACGGCCGGGCGGGAGACTATTCAGAATGGGCCTGTCGACTTTTGACGTCGAAAGCGACAGGAGGCGGGGTGGAATGACGTTCCCCCGTAGCGATAATTCAAAACAGGACCTGCAGGTAAGAACTGCGGTCTTTTTGTGTTTTCCCATGCTGATTACAGGTGGAGAAACAAAGAAGACAAGGTCTGCGACAAAGCTGGTGAGGGAGGACCGCGGAGCAGCGGGCAGCCAGCAGCAGCCAGTGGCACTCAGATCATCGATAGTGGGATCAGCTGTGCCCGATGTCGCCTCCGCACCGGCCAGATCCACGCGGCCGGGCGGTAAGGCTAGACACAAAAACAAACAAGGTCGTGGACTCAGAGGAGTCTGACTTTGAGCAGCCGCGGGCGGCCAGCGACCGTGAGCGCAGGAGCCGGATGGAGCAGTGTGTGGAGCATTTGCTCCATCGTGACAGACTCCGGGAGATGGAGTCGGGTCACAGTGGGCCCTATGATAAACCCACAGCAGTACCTCTTGAAGGGCTGCACAGTGCTTCTACCTCATCAGAGGGGAGCACTGCGGGTCAGTTCTGGGCTAACCTGGAAGAGGGGCCCGCAGAAGGAAAGACAAGTGTGCAAGGGGTGCAGGAACGAGAGAATCTACTGGACTAATAAAAGGGACTCCAACAAAAACCCACTACAGCCAAAGACAGCACCCCTACGCACCCACCAGCAGAACTGGTGCAAGCTCGAAGGCCCGGTACTCAAAACATGAGTCATTTTTAGGCCATGGCCCAGGCCGGCCTTCTTGGAAGATGCGGGGACCTTCAACGCCAACCAAACCGAAAATCCAGACACCAGCGCAACAACAGCAGCGAAGAACCTACAAAAAGAAGTAAACCTGTCACTGGTAATTATGGAGGTAGGTGGGTCTGGTTCCCTACAAAATACAGGGAGCATGGAGGTTGGGGGGAGATTACACTCTTTTCTGAATGCATGGAGCATGTTAACAACCGATAGAAACATAGAAACATAGAAATTAGGTGCAGGAGTAGGCCATTCGGCCCTTCAAGCCTGCACCGCCATTCAATATGATCATGGCTGATCATCCAACTCAGTATCCCGTACCTGCCTTCTCTCCATACCCCCTGACCCCCTTAGCCACAAGGTCCACATCTAACTCCCTCTTAAATATAGCAAATGAACTGGCCTCAACTACCCTCTGTGGCAGAGAGTTCCAGAGATTCACCACTCTCTGTGTGAAAAAAGTTCTTCTCATCTCGGTTTTAAAGGATTTCCCCCTTACCCTTAAGCTGTGACCCCTTGTCCTGGACTTCCCCAACATCGGGAACAATCTTCCTGCATCTAGCCTGTCCAACCTCTTAAGAATTTTGTAAGTTTCTATACTTACATCTTAATCAGTATCCAGGGATATACAATAGAGTTCATACACAAGTACAGCCCTCCAGTTCAACATATACCGAACCGAATGTTCGTGCTTTCTGATAAAGAAAAATCAAAAGTGCAAGCTGAACTGGAGTGGTTTAACGCAAAAGGTGTAATTGAGAAAACTCAACACGAACCATTAGAATTTGTGTCCAATATATTTACCAAAAACAAAAAAGATGGTGGTTGTCGCATCATCATAGATCTGACAAAATTGAATACATTTGTACAATATATTCACTTCAAAATGGAAACCTTTGTTACTGCTAAACAGTTAATTTCCAAAGGTTACTTCATGGCCAGCATTGATTTAAAAGATGCCTACTATTCAGTGCCTATACGAGGTGACCACAGATGTTACTTAAAATTCAACTGGATGGGACAACCTGGCAGTATAAAGCACTGCCAAATGGGTTATCATTAGCCCCAGGCTGTTCACAAAAAATTTGAAACCAGCCCTAGCATTTCTACGTAAACGTAAACACATGGTCATGGCATATTTAGATGACATACTCATTGTGGCCAAAACTTTGGAATTGGCCAAACAAACTGTAACAGCCACAAAACAGTTATTTGAAAAACTGGGATTTATTATCCATCCAGTTAAATCTAAACTAACACCTTCCACTACTATGGACTATTTGGGGTTCACCATTGACTCAGTTCACATGTCGGTGACTCTGCCTAAGGGAAAGGCTAGAGATTTAATAGAGGCTTGCAATAACCTCATTGACATCAGCAAACCATCCATCAGATTGGTAGCAAAAGTAATTGGCAAAATGGTGGCTGCCTTTCCAGACATACAATTTGGACCTTTACATTACCAGAATTTACAGAGAACAAAAATCCAAGCACTCTAAATTAATGCAGGTCACTTTGACAGACCTATGAAACTACCAATCAAAGCTAAAATGGAACTAAAATGGTGGATAGATAACATCTGGCTTTGTTCCAATCCAACCATTGTCAGTAACCTTTCCATGATACAACAAACTGATGCTAGTGCACTTCGGTGTGGAGCCACCAATACCATCACCAGCTGTGGAGGTAGATGAACTGCTCAGGAGGCATCATTATTACTCACACTGGGCATAAACTACCTGGAAATGTTGGGTGCATTCCATGGCCTAAAGTCATATTGTACTGGGTCATATCACCAGCATGTTAGACTACAGATAGACAATACCACCGTGGTAGCATACATTAACCACATGGGTGGAAACAAATCAACATCATGTGACAATCTGGCTAATACAATTTGGCAATGGTGTATCCAGAGAGATATTTGGATATCAGCCACTTACCTACCAGGAAGACTAAATTTAGTGGCAGACACCAGGTGATGCAAAATTTAATGAAAACACCGAGTGGATGTTGAATAAAAAAGTATTTGCTGATATTACAGCAAAATATGGAACACCGGATATCGATCTATTCGCATCCAGACTTAACCACCAGTTATCAAATTATGTTTCATGGGAACCAGACTCTGGGGCAGCGGCGACAGATGCATTTTCGCTGCATTGGGGGGAAATTGTTTATTTACGCATTCCCTCCTTTCTGCCTCATCAGTCGGGTATTAAGGAAAATACAACAAGACTCTGCATCTGGTATTTTGGTAGTACCCGATTGGCCTACTCAACCATGGTTCCCAGTGGTATTAAACATGGTATTAGAACCATGTATCACCATCCCACATAGACCAGATTTATTGCTATATCCCATAACAAGGGATAGCCACCCATGCCATAAACATTTGAACTTATTAATTTGTAGAATTTAAAAACACCTCTACTACAACTGGGACTGACGGACCGAACAGTGAACATGATCTCGGCGGCCCAAAGACAGTCAACCAAAAAACAGTAACTGGTCTATATCAGGAAGTGGGAGATGTACTGCCATAAAAACAACATCACCTACAGAGACATGAACATCCCGTCTGTTCTGGAATATCTGGCAGGCCTCCACTATGATGAGGCACTCAGTTACAGTACCATCAACTGCGCCAGAAGTGCCCTATCGACTTACCTATGGCAGGGGACAGAGCGTTACTCTGTTGAGACTCACCCCACTGGTAACAAAACTTATGAAGGGAATTTTTAATACTAATCCCCCAAGAACCAGGTACTCCCAAATATGGGATGTAAGTATTGTGCTGAAGATGCTCAGGAATTGGTCTCCAGCAACAGCTCTGTCCCTACACAGACTGACATTAAAAACAGTCATGCTAATGGCATTGGTCACGGCACAGAGGGTAAAGTCACTGCATAAACTAAGACTGGACAACATGACTTCCTCAACAGAAAATATTACGTTTCATATCTATGAGTTAGTAAAGCAGAACAGACAGGGATCAGCAGGCCTCAATATACAATTAGGTCATACCCAACAGATGACCGTCTGTGTATAGTAAGACATCTGTCGTTATACATGGAGAAAACGAAACTCCTAAGAGGCAATGAGAAGGCACTTTTTGGTCAGCCACAAGCAACCAAACAAAAGAGTGACGGTCCAGACCATCTCAAGATGGCTGAAACAGGTGCTAACACAGGCTGGGGTGGATACTAATATTTTAAAATCTCATTCCACCAGGGCTGCAGCTATATCGGCAGCGATACATTTGGATGTACCAATGGACCAAATCCTCAAGGCAGCAGGATGGTCTGGGGAAAAAACATTCCAATTATTTTACAACAAACCAGTAATGAAACCTGGAACGTTTGCAGAAACAATTTTAAGTTCTGTAAATTAATTTAAACCCATATAAAGGGGTTACAATTTTGTGTTAATAAATTTTATGATTTCAATGTCGAATTCATGTCCAAATTATGTTAACACAATTCCTCCTACAGTCATCAAGGCAGACGTGATGCATGGACTCGTTTCCAGGCATGAAATCACAGAGCTTTAAAATCTTCACGTAGTCACTCACGTGACTCCGAAGTAAAATAGTAAGATTAAACGAGAACTTACCTGTTTGAAGTTTGATCTGTATTTTATGAAGAGTTACGATGAGGGATTACATGCCCTCCGCTCCCACCCTTGATCATATACTTAACTGGTATCTCTCCTCTAACCTTACTATGTTTAGTCATTACAGTTATCTGTGATTTCACACCGCTGCTTTGAAGAATGACACGCATGCGTCGTGGTGGGCTTCTTCACGTAATCCCTCATCGTAACTCCTCATAAAATACAGATCAAACTTCAAACTGGTAAGTTCTCGTTTAATCTTACTATTAACATGCACATGGCATAGCCAGTTGAAACCAAGGACCATCCAGAACCAGTAAACTAGGAATGAATAGATGATACCTTGGTTCATATTGAATAGAAGAGAGAGACACAAGAAATTGCAGATGCTGGAAAATTAGTGTAGAACACAAAGTGCTGTAATAACTTAGCAGGTCAGGCAGCATCACTGGAGGATATGGCTAAGCAACATTTGTCAGGATTCTTGAAGAGTCACAACCCAATATTTCACCTATCTATGGAGTATGACAAACAGTCCTTACCTGAATGTTTAATTGGTCTTGCCATTGCAGTCCAGAGCTCCTGGTTTAGAAAGCATTTTTTCAGCTGTGCCTATCAGAGACCCGTGGGAGCTACACATGGTGGCTTCATGGTAATTTCCGCTCACTAGAGGGGACTGTTGGAGATTCCAACTATCTGCATATCGATAAAGCAGTAGAATCTCTGATTTTATGGGGATATGCTTCTTTTAATCATATGAACATAATTGTCTATGACAACACCTGGCAGGGTTGCAGTATTTCTCCAACTCTGTCTAGCGGTAGAGATGACTCTGATTATAACACCGGCTTATCCGAGGCATATGGCGGCCAGAGGCTCTCCAGTCCTTCCCTGTAATGCTCCGTTGGGGTTCCAGAAGGGAGTAAGGCTCGGAGTCACTAGCAGGTGCAAACTGTCTGGTAAGTTAAATATGATACCAACAGAGCACCGATCTGCACAGCAAGTCCCGGTTTAGCTGCTGAAGGGAGCAGCCTGACAACCCAAGTCGGGGCAAAGTCAAAGCCAAGTCTGTGGGACAAGTCTTGTCGAATGATTTGTGACATCTATGGCAGATATGATTGTGCGTCTGTCTAAATTAGAACATCTGATGGTGGCGCAAGAAATGATCCATGTTACAAAGGCATGTCAGGCAACAGCTCCTGGCTCAGGGTTGCAATATCCCTCCCACTTGGAAGTAAGGAGTGGTGGAGATGGTGCCAAATTATATGGACATATGCCTGAAGCAACTCCTGGCTCAGGGTTGCATAGTAACCTCTGTAAGCTCCAAGTAGGAACAGTTTGGTTACCCTGGTCAGGGTAGACCATCATGGAACTGACTGGCTATAGGGGATCATAATGACCAAGGAAGCACTGCATCATCATCTGCGAATGAGGTTATCATACTGCTCAGTAGAATGAAGTAGTTGAAGTGTTCCTCAACATATGGTTTATTTTTCCTCAGTTAGTAGAGTTGCTGGTTCATTGGAATCATTATTACCATCCTTTCTGGTCTAGGTAGTTATCAGCAGGAAGCTGGTCGAGCATATAATATAATTTTATCTGACCTGCAGGTTCATGTTGTGAATCAACAATGCATTGATAATAATCCATAGGCTCTCAATACCAGTATTCCAGTATATGAGTGGCGAGTCGAAGAGATTGTGTTGTGCACTCTGGCGACTTAGACATGTCGTTTCAGTCAAAGGATTGCGAGGTAATTCCTGATTCAGCTTTGCATTATACTTTTTCCACTTTAAGGAAAAACGCTGCATATTCGTGGTGACTCTTAGTCAAGAGTTGACAGGGAACTCGTATTCCCACATCAAAGGGAGACTGTGGTTTCAGGTCTAGTCATTAGGTTCTGACTATATGTTATCAGCAAAATGTATGAATAACTAGATAATGCATCTTCCGTGGGTAGAAAAGCCAAAAAATTTCCGTCCGTAGGATCAATAGAGGGACAGGGGTTCCGAGTGCAACCAGTGACAGCTCATCCGAAGACGAGTGGTCTGGCCAAGGATTAGAAGGGTATATTTTCTGATACTTCTCAAAATTATAGAAATATGGTGCAGGCCGAATCGAGTTAGCATTTGGCTAATCGTATCATGGGTTTACTTACCCAGTTTAAGATAGATGATTGGGTTTCTGCAATTTTACTGATTCAGAGAATCGATCTTGTAGTTGCATACTCTGCTATATCTATACACATGAGGCACAGGTTCCAATAAACAACATATGTGAGTTAATTTTAAAAGGAAGCAACAGAGGTTTTGTGTGACTTCCAGTTTGAGCCTAGAGAAGTGTTTATGTGATAGCACAATTGACATTGCTTGTGCTGCTTTGTCATTTTCTGTAGTACCATATGTGGGACAATAAATGATTGGTTATTCACCCACTGTTCACTAACGTTATGCAGGTGTCTTTTATATAATGACTCTAATAGCCTACACTGATTGTAGTGTGCGATGTATATCAGTACATTATTATGCAAATATTCTTCCATTTCTTCCTTATGGGACCAGTTTAAGATAATTATGCTTTCAGCAACTGATCTCAGCATAAAGAACACAGCCCTTACTTAATCTCTGGCTTGGTCTCTATGTCATAACTGACATTCGGGCAGCTTGTTTTTTTGGGAATGATCTCATAAGCAAATGAGCAGGATTGCGTACATTTGAATTTGACAACATACCCACCAGAGCAGAGATCGGGGATGCCATTAGGAATACAAGTGTCCTATTAGTGGAGTCATGGGATATGGAGAGAGGGCAGGCACAGGTTATTGATAGGGGACGATCAGCCATGATCACAATGAATGGCGGTGCTGGCTCATAGGGCCGAATGGCCTCCTCCTGCACCTAGTTTCTATGTTTCTAAGTGCACTCAGTTGCTAGTACCTATGAAACCTTTGTTATTCAATAGTCTCAAGATATGCTGATGGCTCATTAGCAGCCAATAGAATGGATTTTCCCTTTCATCATACAGCATGAGGTTTACATAGTGCAGGTTAGTAAATTATAAAATTTGGTTAAATATGTCTGGATATTTGCAGATAAAATTCTGCACAGTGTTGCATGAGTCATTGTCTAAACTCAACAGTCTATTAGGACTACGGTCCAGTTAAGAACAATGGCCATGCATGCAAGTTAAGCATCATGATATTAATAATTCATGTTTTTTCCTACCATTAATGGTTTATCTGTTTAAGTGTTCCCACACAGATTGGATCACTGCATGAAACCACAGAGCTTTGAAGTCTTCACGTAGCCACTCACGTGACTTTGATATAAAATAGAAAGGTTAAACGAGAACTTACCATTTGAAGTTTGATCTTTATTTTATGAGAAGTTAAAGTGAGGGATTACGTGCCCTCCACTCTCAACCCAACTTCTCACAAAGATCATTCGGTAGTTCTAATCTCAGTAATCTTCCTGCAGTTTAGGTCAGCAACTATCCTGTGGTTTCATACAGCTGCTTTGAAGATTGATGCGCATGTGGGCTGGCAGGCTTCTTCACGTAATCCCTCACTTAAACTTCTCATAAAATAAAGATCAAACTTCAAACCATAAGTTCTTGTTTAATCTTTCTAATTTATTACAGAAAAACATGAGGTGTTGCATTTTGGGAAGCCTAACATGGACAGGACATACAGAGTGAATGGTAGTGTAGCGGCAGATTATCATATCTTTCAGGTAATTATCACCCTAGCCGCTATTGGATGAGAATGGTTGAAGGGGGTGTCTTCTAAACGCATGCAAGCTCACTCACAGAGACCAGAGCTTCTTCTCAGATATGGCTTAAAAACACAGTCTTTTGATGAATAAATGCTTTATTGTTGATAGAAAACAGTGAAATACATCCAAGTTTCTTCCGACTCGTTACTATAATCTTCTTCGAACTCCACCTTATTACATTAGACATTAATAAACTCCTCGTGTCTCCGTAACACTGGCAAGACCCGCATGATCTCACATGGTAGAAGGGTTAACCTTCTCCATCATCTCTCCAAACTATCTAAAAACGAAACTTCTGTGCAAGCATCTAAGCTCCAAACACATAAATCCCACCCACAATATGACGGGCAGTCTAACATTTAAAGGCACATGCCATCCTCAATGACATGTAAAACAGGCCAAATGGCCACTACAGGTAGTGCTCTGGGAAATGTTGTAGAGCAGAGGGAAATCTAGGAGTACAGGTACAATACAATACAAATTTATTATCATTTGAGCCCCAGTGAGACTCAAACGAAATGTTGTTTCCACAGCCATACAAACAAAGACACTGTCTTACAGACATACACATAATTAAATTCACACAAACATCCATCACAGTGAAGCCACTGTGATGGAAGGCAAGTCTTTTCTCTCCCCTGTTCTCCGTGTCTCTCCCGATGTCCAAGCCCCAGGCGGGCGATGATGAGTCCCACGGCCATTTTAGGCCGCGCGGGGCGATTTACGGCCCCGCTCCCGGTCTGAAAGTACAAGGTTGGAACCCCCACGGGCGATGGTGAGTCCCACGGCCATGAAGCCGTGCCGGGTGATGTACGGTCCCGGTCCGGGTTGTTCCAACCCCGTGACACGGGCTGGAGATGTCGCGTTGCGGGAGCTCCGGGAAGCGGTCTCTCTCTCTCCTCCCAGACCCGCGAGCTCCCGATGTCCCAGTCCACCGGACCTGCGGCTGCGTTGCTGGAGCCTCCGAGCCCCAGGAGTCGAGTCGCAGCAGCGAGTCACCACCGCTCCCCACGCTCCGAGGCCGGCCACCCCCGACGATGGTGAGTAGTCCGCAGCTCCGCAGCTCCGCAGTCTCCCGAGCCCCCGGGTCGTTCAGGCTGGAGGCCGCTCCACGGTGCTAGGCCCCAACGACAGCCGAGACCCGACAGGGAAAAAGTCGGGTCTCCCGGACAGGGAGCATGTTTCTTTGAAAGTGGAGTCACAGGTAGATAGAGTGGTCAAAAAGGCTTTTGGCACATTGGACTTCACTATTGAGAGTATTGAGTATAGAAGATGGGAGGTCATGTTGCAGTTGCATAAGATGTTGGTGAGGCGGCATTTAGAGTATTGTGTTCAGTTCTTGGCACTGTTTTATTGGAAAATATGTTGTCAAGCTGGAAAGGATACAGAGAAGATTTACGATGATGTTGCCAGGACTAGAAGGTCTGAGTTATTAGGAGAGGTTGAGTCAGCTGGGTCTCTATTCCTTGGAATGGAGGAGGATCAGGGGTGATCTTATAGAGGTGTATAAAATCATAAGAGGAATAGATCGGGTAGAGGTCTCTTGCCCAGTGAAGGCAAATCAAGGATCAGAGGACATAGGTATAAGGTGAAGAGAAAAAGATTCAATAGGAATCTGCGGTGTACAGAACAAACTGCTAGAGGAGGTAGTTGAGGCAGGGACCAACCCAATGTTTAAGAATCAGCTAGACAGGTACATGGACAGGACAGGTTTGGAGGGATATGGGCCAAATACTGGCAGGTGGGACTAGTGTAGCTGGGACATGTTCGCGTGGGTAAGCTGGGCCGAAGGGCCTGTTTCCAACGCTTGTATCACTCCATGACTGAGTGTTCATAAAAATAAAATGTTAATTCATTCGGAATGAAATTTGTTCAGGTTTTTATTTCAGATTTCAGTACAGCAAATCCCGTTATTAGAGATCGAAGATAATAGATTACAAAATATAATTACAGAATTTGACAGATTTTGATTATGACAGACCATCTCTTGTAGAACACATGCTGCTAGTCACAATACGGAGGCCATTAAAATAGATACCTTCTGAACCTTCTGAGTTTTGTAGTCGGCAAGGCAGTACTCTGCATATCGGCAACTTGGACAATTTAACATTTTATCGAGCCAATTAACCTACAAACCTGTACGTCTTTGGAGTGTGGGAGGAAGCCGAAGTTCTCGGGGGAAATCCACGCTGATCACGGGTAGAACGTACAAACTCCATACAGACAGCACCCGTAGTCGGGATGGAACTCTGGTCTCTGGCACTGCATTTTGCTGTAAGGCAGCAACTCTACTGCTGTGCCACCGTGATATGCAATTGAAATGGACAAGCAATTGTTTCGATCGACACTTAACTCTATTAAACAATGTAACAAACAGCTTTTAGTATTTTTAGCTGGCAGTAACAACAATACATTTTTAGCTGTTAAAAAGAACTTTAGACGCTCAGCAGGTTACGCAAGTTCATTTATTTGAAAGGAGAAACATAGTTAACGTTTAAGGTTGATGTAAGGACTGAGACGTGAATTGGCCAAGATAGACTGGCAATTGATTCTTAAAGGGTTGATGGTGGATATGCAATGGAAGGCATTTGAAGACTGCATGAATGAACTACAACAATTGTTCATCCCAGTTTGGAAAAGAAAAAATCAGGGAAGGTAGTGCATCCATGGATAACAAGGGTAATCAGGGATAGTATCAAAACAAAAGATGAAGCTTACAAATTAGCCAGAAAAAGCAGCCTACTAGAGGTCTGGGAGAAAGTCAGAGTCCAGCATAGGAGGACAAAGGGCTTAATTAGGAAAGGGAAAATAGATTATGAAAGAAAACTGGCAGGGAACATAAAAACTGACTGCAAAAGTTTTTATAGATATGTGAAGAGAAAAAGATTAGTTAGAACAAATGTAGGTCCCTTGCAGTCAGAAACAGGTGAATTGATCATGGGGAACAAGGACATGGCAGACCAATTGAATAACTACTTTGGTTAACTAATCTGCCGGAAATAACAGGGGACCAGGGATCAAATGAGATGGAGGAAATGAATGAAATCCAGGTTAGCCGGGAAGTGGTGTTAGGTAAGTAGAATAGATTAAAGGCCGATAAATCCCCAAGGCCATATAGGCTGCATCCCAGAGTACTTAAGGAAGTAGCCCCAGAAATAGTGGATGCATTAGTAATTTTTCAAAATTCTTTAGATTTTGGAGTAGTTCCTGAGGATTGGAGGGTAGCTAATGTAACCCCATTTTTTGAAAAGGGAGGGAGAGAGAAAATGGGGAATTACAGCCCAGTTAGTCTAACATCGGTAGTGGGGAAACTGCTAGAGTCAATTATTAAAGATGGGATAGCAGCACATTTGGAAAGTGGTGAAATCATTGGACAAAGTCAGCATGGATTTATGAAAGGTAAATCATGTCTGACGAATCTTATAGAATTTTTCGAGGATGTAACTAGTAGAGTGGATAAGGGAGAACCAGTGGATGTGTTATATCTGGTCTTTCAGAAGGCTTTCGACAAGGTCCCACATAAGAGATTAGTATACAAACTTAAAGCATACGGTATTAGGGGTTCAGTATTGATGTGGATAGAGAACTGGCTGGCAGACAGGAAACAAAGAGTAGGAGTAAACGGGTCCTTTTCAGAATGGCAGGCAGTGACTAGTGGGGTACCGCAAGGCTCAGTGCTGGGACCCCAGCTATTTACAATACATATTAATGATTTTGACGAGGGAATTGAATGCAACGAGACCTGGGTGTCATGGTACATTGAAAGTAGGCATGCAGGTGCAGCAGGCAGTGAAGAAAGTGAATGGTATGTTAGCATTCATAGCAAAATGATTTGAGTATAGGAGCAGGGAGAGTGGTGAATCTGTGGAATTCTCTGCCACAGAAGGTAGTTGAGGCCAGTTCATTGGCTATATTTAAGAGGGAGTTAGATGTGGCCCTTGTGGCTCTCGTGGCTAAGGGGATCAGGGTGTATGGGGAGAAGGCAGGTATGGGATACTGAGTTGGATGATCAGCCATGATCATATTAAATGGCGGTGCAGGCTCGAAAGTATCTGATGAGGTGGATAAAGATGGTGTACTCCTTTGGTATTGCATTCCTCCATTTTGATGTGTCTGAGATTTCCAAGAGTTAATGGCGATGTTGCAATTTTTCAAGGAAACATTCTGCGGAATGTGGGAAGTCAGGGCGACTTCCAGGTCCCCATAGATTGCACTTGTGGGAAGTGTCCCAAGCTGCAGCTGTTGAATGGCCATGTATGGAACTGGAACTGTGGCTGTACAACCATAGGATTGTCCGGCAGAATGAGAGTGTCATAGATAGTTTGGTTTCAGAACTGGCTTATTCATAGAAGATAGAGGAGGGTTGTGGTGGGTGTTAGTTTGGCTGGAAATTTGTGACTAGTGGAGATTTAGTTTGGGACCCCTGATGTTTGTCATGTAGATAAACAACTTTGATATAAATGGTGGTAGACAAACATTCTGGAGAAACTCAGCGGGTGAGGCAGCATCTATGGAGATAAGGAATAGGTGGCGTTTCGGTTCGAGACTATTCTGCAGACTGAATTTGGGATGGGGGGGGTGGCGGGAAGAAGGAAGAGGCGGAGACAGTAGGTTGTGGGAGAGCTAGGAAGGGGAGGTGAAGGAGGGAGAAAGCAAGGACTACCTGAAATTGGAGAAGTCAATGGTCATACTGCTGTGGTGTAAACTACCCAAGCAAAACATGAGGTGCTGCTCCTCCAATTTGCAGTGGGAGTCACTCTGGCCATGGAGGAGGCCCAGGACAGAAAGGTCAGATTTGGAATGGGAGGGGGAGTTGAAGTGCGGAGCCGCCGGGAGATCAGGTTGGTTAATGCGAACTGAGCGGAGGTGTTCGCCACACCTACGCTTGGTCTCTCTGATGTAGAACAATTGACACCTAGAGCAGCGGATGCAATCGATGAGGTTGGAGGAGGTGCAGGTGAACTTCTGCCTCACCTGGAAAGACTGCTTGTGTCGTTGAATGGAATCAAGGGGGGGGGGGGAGGTAAAGCGACAAGTGTAGCACTTCCTGCTGTTGCAAGGGCAAGTACCGGGGGGGGGGGGCGGGGGGAGGGGGGGGGTGGTCTTGGCGGAAAGGGCCAAATTGACCAGGGTGTTACGGAGGGAGCGCTCTCTGCGTAAAGCCGAATGGGATGAGAAGATGTGGCCAGTGGTGGGATCACGTTGGAGGTGGCAAAAATGTCGGAGGATTATCTGTTGTATGAGACGGCTGGGTGGAAGATGAGGACAATGGGGACTCTGCTCTTGTTAGAAGTGGGGGGATGGGGAGTGAGCGCGGTACGTGTAGAGGGAATGGGGAGTGAGATTACATTGATGTAAATGCTTATGTGTTGGTTCGAAAGTTTGCCCATCGCACCAAAATTGGAGGAGTTAAGGACACTGAAGTCTTTGGGTGTATGGTGGGGAGAGGGGGTGTGCAGAAGAGGTTTACTAGAATGATGCCTGGATTACAGGGTATTAGCTGTAAGAATTTGGACACAAATGATTAATTTCACTACTGCGGAGACTGAAGGGAGATCCGATAGAAGTAAATAAAATTATGAGATTATTGCTTTATGATTGGGATAAAGTTTAAAGATGTGTCTGGCATTTACTTTAAAATATATTAGACCAAGTGCAGACCCATTGGGTCTGCTCCCCCAATGGTGTGATCCCCCAACCCAATATTCCACCATGCACCCGTCTCCTCCAATGGAACTGAAGCCGTTCCCAAATGTAAGATTCCAGCACTTCCCCTGCCTCCCTCAGCAGTGGATTTAAATAAAAATCCAATTGCACCTCCTGCCTGCTGCAGCAGTGAAAAGTTCAGAATGTTCCTGTCTTGCAACTTTGTTTTGAAGTGTGTTGGAAGCTGATAGGAAGGAGCAGCCATCAACGAATCAAAAGGCAGAAAGGCAGCCAGACGGACAGACGGCAGGCGGCAGCCACAGACTTTTATATAATAACTAGACCAAGTGCAGACCCGTTGGGTCTGCTCCCCCAATGGTGTGATCCCCCAACCCAATATTCCTCCATGCACCCGTCTCCTCCAATGGAACTGAAGCCGTTCTCAAAAGTAAGATTCCAGCACTGCCCTGCCTCCCTCAGCAGTGGATTTACAAAAAAATCCAATGGCACCTCCCCTGCCTGCTGCAGCAGTGAAAAGTTCAGAGTGTTCCTGTCTTGCAACTTTGTTTCAAAGTGTGTTGGAAGCTGACATGTAAATGGAGAAGCCAGTTCATTTTTGAAATACTTGGGGGTGGGGGGGAAAAGGATTTGATTAAAAATATGTACTTCAACATGACGAAATGTAATGAGGAGCGGACCGAAATGGAAAAGATCTCGGAGATTGAGTGGCTGGATTGGGCGTGGCAATGAATCAAAGGAAGAAATGCAGCCGGCAGCCGTACATGCAAATGGATCCATTCCGATTGGACATCTGCGAGCATCAGCCATTCCCATTGGACATCTGCGAGTATCGGGCATGAATCAAAAGGCAGAAACGGATCCGGATGGCAGCCGGACGGATAGCCCCAGAGTTTTATAGATATATAGATAGACAGCTGGATATACACAGTTGCGGGTGTCTAGAACATGTTGCCAGTGTTGGTGGAGGTAGATACAATAGTGGCATGCAAGAGCTGTTTAAATAGGCACATGGGTATGAAGGAAATGGAGGGAAATAGATCGCCCACAGGCAAAGGAGATTAGTTTTCCTTGGCATCATGTTTGGCTGGGACATTGTGTGCCAGAGGGCTAGTTCAGTGTATTGCTTATGCCTTTGAGTCCTGGTAACATCCTCATGCACCTTTGCTTCACTCATTTCCACTAAAGTGAATCTTTCCTACAGCAGGTAGACAAAAATGCTGGAGAAACTCAGTGGGTAAGGCAGCATCTAGCTGCAGCAGGGTGACCAGGACTGAACACAATACCTCAAGCCTCACCAATGGCTTGCACAACTGTAACATAAGCACCCTGACTTCTATACTCAAGTCCCTAAAAGGCCAACCCTGTAAAAGCCTTCTTCACCATCCTATCTCTCTGTGATGCTATTTTCATAGAACTATGTACTTGCACTCTGAGAGCCCACTGCCTTTCAACACTCCCCAGGGTCTTATTATTCACTGTGAAGATCCTACCCTAGTTTAACCTCCCAAAGTGCAACACCTCACCGGACGCCTTCTGGGGTGTCGGAGGTGGAGCCTCGCAGTGCAAGTCGATGAAGCCTGTGGCCAACTAGGTCTGCGGAACCCACGGCTTGAGCCTGGGTCGGCGCCGCAGAGGACCCGACAGCGATAATGGAGAGGTCAGTGGGGCAGTCGATGATGGTGTCGACCGACGGACGAGGATGGTGAAGTGAGGACGCAGTTGCCGGGAGAAGGAACAAAGGTGGACCGGACATGGGGGGACCGCCATTTGGAGGGGGGGGAGGGGGGCTGGCACAGGGTACTTTGCAAGTGCCCTTTATAGGTGACTATTTGCATACCTTGGGTAAAAGTTTTTCATTGTGGCTTGTCACATGTGACAGAAGTATTCATTCATTCACTTATTTGATTTGATCTCCTTTAGCTGTTCCTTCTTCTTCTTCTTCTTGCGTATGGCGTGCACAGCCTAAAGTTGTAGGACAACTTGTTCTATTTGATTGTGCACGCTGGGTTGATTGCATTCGCCAAAACGGGGCAGATCACGTGAAGGTTGCAATCTTCCACCCCTAGCTGTTCCTCCAGCCCACTTGTCAGGCTGATTCATATTTTGCTATCATTTTTGATAACCACCTTCAGTCTACAATACCACTTATTTTAGTGTCACCTGCAAACTCACTAATCACACCATATACATTCTCTTCCAAATTGTTGTAGTAAATGACTCAGTAATAGGCCCAGCACTGATCCAGTCCGAAAAACAGCCATTCACCACCACTGTCGTGAAGCAAATTCTGTATGAGGCAGCAATCGCCAACAGTGTAATCTGGCATCCCATGTAATCTAAACTTCTGCCTATTGGTACTGTCTGTACGTTCTTCCCATGACCTCCGTGGGTTTTTTTTTGGTTCTCTGGTTTCCTCTCACACTCCAAAGACATAATTGCTTATAAGCTAATTGGGTTTGTAAAATTGTAAATTGTCCCTTGTGTGCAGGATAGTGTTAGTATGCGGGTATTGCTGGTCAATACAGGCTTGGTGGGCCGAAGGACCTGCTTCCAGTTTAAAAACTGTAAAAACAGGTGAAATATTCATTGTGGCTCCGCATATAGATTACCACTTAGTTTTTTCTAAGTTCCCTTTTCTCTCTCAAGTTACTATTTTTCCCCTCTATATACTTTTCTTTGGATTTTCCTTAATCTTATCTGTCAGTGCTATCCCATGCCCCCCCTTTGTCCTCCTGATTTCCTCAAGTAGGCTTCTTAATGCCATATACTCTTCCAGGGAGCCATGTGATCCCAGCTACCTATAACTGACACGTCTCGTTTTTCCTGACCTGAACCCAAATATCTGATTGCACTCCCAAATTTCTTAAGCATGCTCCTCAATCCCATACACCTCCAGCAACACAATTGCCTTTTTACTTACAGGAACATGCATATGTACTGTACATGCAGGAACAAATTGTTTAGATGCATTTTTAAATAAATAATTGGAATATTGCACACTGCCATAATAATAAATGATGGGTAGGATATCCGCTGATTCACTTTGAGACATTGAGGATGAAAAGGATGCTTAGCACTGTAGAATCTGAAGTTCTTTTCCTCTTAAACCTCAAGAGCAGATCATATTTTACAAATGTATTGTTCATCCAACCTTTGTATTACGAGTTCACAGGAGAATTCCAATTTAATTGGGAGACCGACATTGTTGCTGCAGTTCATAGGTTTTTAAAGGAGAGAATGATTCAAGAAACCGAGCAAAAGGAATTAATCTTGGAAGCCTTTGTTAAACTTTAATTTCAAACAAACAGTTTTAATAATGTTCAACCATTTTATCATTTACTATGACAAGATATTTTCATTAAAACATTATTCATAGCTGGGTGATTAAAGTCTCTCAACATTCAAATATAAATTGTGTTTTCTTTCCGTTGGTAGAGACGAATAAAAAACATGATTTTCAGGAAACTTTGCTGATGACTGTCAAGTGCCTATTATTATAAACAATTATCTTCTACCTTTGAAATGATAGATAACCAACAATCCATACAAGCAACTGGTGCATGGATGGATTACACTGCTTCGCATATGGTAGGTCAAGACACTTAGGAAGCAAAACTTCTCTAGTCCCCTGTAATTCAAAGTACATCCCCAGTTTAGCAGAACGAGCATGCAATTGTTAAGCTTAGGAAAGAGTCCCATCTGAAGTTCAAATCTCACAATTATTTACATGTGCACACTGGGGCGGAAAGACCTATTCATCAGATAACTTTGTGCATTCAAGCATCCCAATGTATTACTTTTGGGTCTTCACCTTGACTGACCTCAATACTGATCTGTATATTCAAATGCACACTTGACTATCAGACCATGCCTCTTTCATGCATTTAATTAAAATACATACTTTAGGTCTTGCATATAACATTCGCTACTGGAATGAGTCTCCATGCAAATTAAATAAGAATAAAGTTTGAACAATATTGTGGAACCTTACTGTTTGCAAACATTTGAGTTAACATTTTGAAGTAATTGGTTGTTCATCAAATGCTCTAAAATGTTGAGACCCGAGTGGCCATAAGAATGGAAATCAAAATCAATTACTTTATATCGGACAGACATTGAGACCAACTTCTCAAGCTTCAGACCACTGATGTTCATTGTTCTTTCAGAATAACAGATGGCCCAAGCGAAAATCTGATTGTTTAGAGGAGGGAGTTTCAAAAACAAATTGCAGAACAACAGAAAGGCAATAAGTTCATGTCGTAACTAACAGCTAGAAAGAGTTGAAAACAAATGACATGAAATTAATCTGGACTTTAAAACATGAGGACACAGGGCAGGGGAAGACTGTGGATTTGAAAAGTAAAGAAAAGTTTAAAAACAAAATTAAGCACATCAATTAAAAACAGCCAGGATGCATAGATGAGAGAGACAACAGACAAGCAGACTTTTGGTTTATTTCCATTATATATATAATTCTAATGTATTTTGGGCAGTTTTTTTCCTGCATCCCATTAAGAAGGGAGAGAAAATGTGCCAGAAGTTCTTTCCAGATACAAGAGTAATAATCATTTCCAGAATATTTGGGGCTTTACTGAGAACTGAATTTGAGGGAAAAAAAGGCAAATTTCTCACATATGAAAGTTATTGGCAAAAAGTCACTGGGTCTAGGTTATAAATGTAAGAATGAAGCCAATTTAATTTGAATTACAAGCAACTTTAAGTGTGCCTCAGGATTCGGTGCTGGGCCCGTTATTGTTTGTCATCTACATCAATGATTTGGATGAGAACAGACAGGGCTTGATTAGCAAGTTTGCTGATGATACAAAAGGTTTTGCAGATAATGCAGACGGTTGTGAAAGATTGCAGCAGGAACTGGATCGATTGGCCAGGTGGGCGGAGGAATGGTTGATGGAATTTAATACAGAAAAGTGTGAGGTGTTGCATTTTGGGACATTGAACAAGGGCAGGACCTACACAGTAAATGGTTGGGTAGTGTTGTAGAGCAGAGGGATCTCGAAGTACAAGTGCTTGGTTCCTTGAAGGTCGAGTCACAGGTAGGTAAGGTGGTCTAAAGGGTTTTGGCACTTTGGCCTTCAACAGTCAGAGTATAGCAGTTGGGAGGTCATGTTGCAGTTGTATAAGATGTTGGTGAGACTGCATTTAGAATAGTATGTTTAGTTCTGGACACCATGTTATAGGAAAGATATTGTCAAGCTTGAAAGGGTTCAGAAAAGATTTACGAGGATGTTGCCAGGAATAGAGGGTGTGAGCTATAGGGAAAGGTTGAGTAGGCTGGGTCTCTATTCCATGGAGCACAGGAGGATGAGGGGAGGTCTTACAGAGGTATACAAAATCATGAGAGGAATAGATTGGGTAGATGCACAGAATCTTTTGCCCAGTGTAGGGGATCAAGGACCGGATGACATAGGGTGAAGGGGAAATGATTTAATAGGAATCGGAGGTGTAACTTTTTCACACAAAGGGTGGTGGCTGTATGGAACAAGCTGCCAGAGGAGGTAGTTGAGGCTGAGACTATCCCATCGTGTAAGAAACAATTAGACAGGTACATGGATAGGACTGATATAGACCAAGCACAGGCAAGTGGGATTAGGGTAGCTGGGACATTTTTGGCTGGTGTGGGAGAGTTGGGCCGAAGGGCCTGTTTCCACACTGTATCACTCTGTGACTATGACTAAAAAGGATCACAATGAACAAAACAGACTTCATGGAATAAAGCCGAGATGAACAAGGTCAGAAAATCATGTGATTTGATTGAAGCTTTTGAAAAGGCACAAACAAGGGACACAACATGCATGTAAAAAAAAAAAGAACCAATGGTTATGAGCACCCAAATATTTTTATGTCGCCTTCATTAACTCACAGCTCCAGAAAACATAAATTGCCATTCTTAGTTATTGCTTTACTTATCATGTAAACATCCATTTCATTCTTCTGTAACATTGTGACTCCATAATGCAGAATTCAAAAAAATTAACTGCCCACAGCTTCATCTTTAGCTGTAGAAAAATAATTTGTGTGCACAAAATAACTTTTGCAATTCAAGGAAAAACATACCCCAATAACTTAGTTTGTCGAAAAATATTTTTTGTTTTAAAAATCATTTACAGTTTTCCTTTGTTTCATTCCAGGACACTAACAAAGTAAAAACTAAGAACAGTAGCATCAAAAGAACTTCTTTGCGGCTGCTTCTTGCTGGCTCCTGTGGGAGAAAGGAATAATCATTAATACATGAAACAAATGTAAGATTGTACAGCCTACGGAACTGATCGATGTAGGAAAAAAAAAGGCACACCGTTCCCTGCAGCTGCTTGAAAGGGGAATGTTTACTTGCTCAGAAGAATTGTTCTATTCCTGACGTTGTGACCTAAATTAGTTAAATTGTATTCATGTTTTCAGATGCCAATTTAGTTTATTTTAGAGATACAGTGTGGATACAGGCCCATTAGCCCACGGAGTCCATACAGACCCATTCAATAGTTCTATCCTACAGAATAATTTACAATTTACAGAAGCCAAATTACCTACAAACCTACAAGGCTTTGAAATGTGGGAGGAAACCAGAGCACCTGGAGAAAACATATGTGGTCACAGGGACAACGTACAAACTCCATGCAGAGACAGCAACCATAGCCAGGATCGAACTCGGGTCTTTGGCACTGTAAGGCAGCAAGTTTACTACTGCGCCAAAACAAAAAATGCAAATGTGAAAAACAAAACACCGGGGAAAAAACAGGTCAGACAGCATGTATGGAACAAGAAACCGGTAACACTGTGTCTGTGTTCTTCATCAGCATGGGGAAAGAGAGAAATGTTAGTTTACTACCAGAGAAGGTAGGAAGAGGGTGAATAAAGATTAAAGGGAATGTATCCGATAGGGTGAGGCAATGAATGGGGCAGTTAAGATTAAGCTTCTCTGTCCGAGTATTTGTTGCCTATAGGTTGTTAGTGCAAGTGAAGTGCTGCTTCACCCGGAAACAGTTTTTGGGATTCCGGATGGGGTAAAAGGAAGGTGAAAGGCCAAGTGTTCTATATCTGGCAACTGCATGAGAAAGTGCCACCTGATGGGAAGTGGTAGGCAGAATGGAAGAGCAAACCAAGGAGTTGCAGAGGGAGTGAGTGATCCCTTTGAAAAACTAAAAGGGGAGGGGAACATGTACCTTGTGGTGGAATCTTGTTGGAACTGGCAGAAATTGAAATAGCAATTCGTAGAATACAGAAACTGGTCTGGTGGAAAGGATAACGCCTGGGGAACTCTGATTTCACTCCACTTAGGAGAAGGGATGGGAGCAAAGTGTGGGCAATGGAGGCGGTCAAGGACTACAATAGCAGGAAAGTCACAGTTGAGGAATTAAGACATTTGAGAGGTACATGTGTGGAATATTTTACCAGAGCAATTGCAATGGAAAAATTAAGAGAACGGAATGACTGATGTGGAATTATTCCGCACAGGTGCTTCTGAAATGCCTTCCTTCTTTAACTATGGCTTCTCCTCTACCACTCAGAGCCCCTGAGTGCATCTGACAGGTGCAAACCTGAAAGATTAATTGTTTTTTTTCCACAGATGATGTCAAACCTGCTACATTTTTTCCATATTTTCTGTAAATAATATTAGTAATTTCTTAGGATTAGAAATTGGGTCAGTGTATGCTAGTACCCTTGTAAAATATATACAGGTGCCTATTTAAAAAATTCCACTAATCTTCTAATTAGTGTTCTAATTTAAACTTTTATTGAACAATGACTAGTTGGCCTTTTTTTTTAACAAAAATCCTTCATCAACAAGGTTACAGTACTGCATAAATTATTCACGTGCAAATTTAACTCAAATAGTTTAAAAAGATAAAGTGAAACTAAAATAAAAACATTGACATTTATATTGAAGGCAAAGAAAGAGATAGCTAAAAAATGCATTAATGGAAAAATGATAAAATCAGAGGGCAGCAAAAGGGATATAAACCACAACTTTATTCACAGCGGAAAGAAGGTCAAAGAACAGGATGAACAGTAACTTTACTACAGATAAAATAGGATATTATATATGGCAAATTAATTTATCTTCACCAACTGATTCCAGTCGTAACAGAATAACCACAACATAGAAAAACAGGTTAGTGAATAAAAAGGATAAATATTCCACGACATCAAGACTAATTGGGATATTTCAAACAGCTGTCATGCAGTAAGATATTTGTGATGTTTGGTTCGTATATTTAGAGCTTTATAAACACAAAATTAACAGAAATATTGATATCATATAAATTCAGATAGTTAAGTTAATCGGTGGTTTATAGGTCTATTATTCATTGCAGGAGAGTGAGCGTGGAAATATGCAATAGACAATAGGTGCAGGAGTAGGCCATTCGGCCCTTCATGCCAGCACCACCATTCACTGTGATCATGGCTGATCATCCACAATCAGTACCCTGTTTCTGCCTTCTCCCCATATCACTTGACTCCGCTATCTTTAAGAGCTCTATCTAACTCTCTTGAAAGCATCCAGAGAATTGGCCTCCACTGCCTTCCGAGGCAGAGAATTCCAGATTCACAACTCTCTGGGTGAAAGTTTTTCCTCATCTCCGTTCTAAATGGCCTACCACTTATTCTTAAACTGTGGCCCTTGGTTCTGGACTCCCCCATCATTGGGAACATATTTCCTGTCTCTAGCGTGTCCAAACCCTTAATAATGTTATATGTTTCAATAAAATCCCCTCTCATCCTTCCAAATTCCAGTGTATACAAGGCCAGTCGTTCCATTCTCTCAACATATAACAGTCCTGCCATCCCCGGAATTAACCTGTGAACCTACACTGCACTCCCTCAATAGCAAGAATATCTTTCATCAAATTTGGAGACCAAACCTGCACACAATACTCCAGGTGTGGCCTCACCAGGGTTCTGTACAACTGCAGAAGGATCTCTTTGCTCCTATACAACACCCTTGCTGTGAAGGCAAATATGCCATTAGCTTTCTTCACTGCTTACTGTTACTTTCAGTGACTGAATGTGATGAACAAATACCCCCAGGTCTCGTTGTACTTCCCCTTTTACCAAATTGACACCATTCAGATAGTGTTTTTGCCACCAAAGTGGATAAACTCATTTATCCACATTAAACTGCATCTGCCATGCATCTGCCCACTCACCCAACTTGTGAAGTCACCCTGCATCCTCATAGCATCCTCCTCACAGTTCACACTGCCACCCAGTTTTGTGTCATCTGCAAATTTGCTAATGTTACTTTTAATCCCTTCATCTAAATCATTAATGCATATTGTAAATAGCTGCGGTCCCAACACCGAGCCTTGCAGTACCCCACTAGTCACTGCCTGCCATTCTGAGAGGGACCCGTTAATCCCTACTCTGTTTTCTGTCTGTCAACCAATTTTCAATCCATGTCAGTACCCTACCCCTAATACCATGTACTCTAATTTTGCCCACTAATCTCCGATGTGGGTCCATAAAGGCTTTCTGAAAGTCCAGGTACACTACATCCACTGGCTCTCCCTTGTCATTTTCGTAGTAACATCCTCAAAAAATTCCAGAAGATTAGTCAAGCATGATTTCCCCTTCGTAAATCTATGCTGACCCACGCCGATCCTGTTACTGCCATCCAAATGTGCCGCGATTTCATCTGATATAATTGACTCCAGCATCTTCCCCACCACCAACGTCATGCTAACTGGTCTATAATTCCCTGTTTTCTCTCTCCCGCCTTTCTTAAAAAGTGAGATAACATTAGCTACCCTCCAATCCACAGGAACTGATCCAGAATCTATAGAACATTGGAAAATTATCACCAACACATCTGAGATTTCCAGAGACACTTCCTTAAGTACCCTGGGATGCAGACCATCAAGCCCTGTGGATTTATCAGCTTTCAGTCCCATCAGTCTACCCAACACAATTTTGTGCCTAATGTGAATTTCCTTCAGTTCCTCCATCCTCTGGCCACTAGTACATCTGGGAGATTGGATCTGTCTTCACTAAGGAAGACACAAACAAAGTACCTGTTCAACTCGTCTGCCATTACCTTGATCCCCATAATAAATTCACCTGTTTCGGTCTTCAAGGGTCCAACTAGGGTCTAAACTATTTTTTTGCTCTTCACATACCTAAAGAAGCTTTTACTATCCTCCTTTATATTCTTTGCTAGCTGACCTTCGTACCTCATCTTTTCTCGCCGTATTGCCTTTTAAGTTATCTTCTGTTGCTCTTTAAAAGTTTCCCAATCATCTGGCTTCCTGCTCATCTTTGCTATGTTATACCACTTCTCTTTTATTTTTAATACTGTCCTTGACTTCCCTTGTCAGCCACGGTCACCCCTTACTCCCCTTAAGAATCTTTCTTCCTCTTTGGAATGAACTGATCCTGCACCTTCTGTATTACACCCAGAAATTCCTGCCATTGTTGTTCCACTGTCATCCCTCTGGGGTATATCCAGGCTACTGTTTGGGGGCTTGTTGATAACTCCCACTGTGGTGTTTTTATCCTTACGATTCCTTAATTCTATGCTTACTGACTCTACATCTCCCGATTCTATGTCACCCCTCGCAAAGGACTGAATTTCATTCCTCACCAACAGAACTACCTCACCCCCTCTGCCCACCTGTCTGTCTTTTCGATAGGACATACACCCTTGAATATTCAGTTCCCAGTCCTGGTCCTTTTGCAATTATGTCTCTGCACTATGGCCCAACTCGCCTATGCTGACAAAGGTGTTCAATTTAAGCTAGACCCATATCCCTCTAAACCTTTCGTAGTCCAAGAGTCTTTAATGTTATCGTACTTGCCTCAACTACCTTCTCTGGCAGGTCATTCCATATACCCATCATTGCCAGAGAGTGCTTGATATTATTTCCAGGGTAGTCAGATAAGTTTAGGAGTAGCAAGTCATGCTGTGCAAACCAATTCAAATGCTCCTTCAAAAATTAGGCTGAAAAGTAATACAGGAGATCGCAAAATGCTGGAGTAACTCAGCAGAACAAGCAGCATTTCTGGAGAGAAGGAATGGGTGACGTTTCGGGCTTCTTCAGACTGATGTCAGGGGAGTAGGTGGGACAGAGATAGAATGTAGTCGGAGACACCAAGACTGGTGGGAGAACTGGGATGGAGAAGGGATGGAGAGAGAGGGAAAGCAAGGGCTATTTGAAGTTAGAGAAGTCAATGTTCATACCACTGGGGTGTAAGCTACCTAAGCAAAATATGAAGTGCTGATCCTCCAATTTGCACTGGGCCTCACTCTGACAATGGAGGAGGCCCAGGACAGAAAAGTCAGATTGGGAATGGGAGGGGGAGTTAGTGCTGAGCAACCAGGAGATCAGGTAGGTTAAGGCAGACTAAGCGGAGGTGTTCAGCAAAATGATTGCTGAGCCTGCGCTTGGTCTCGCCGATGTACAGAAGTTGACATCTGGAACAGCGGATACAGTAGATGAGATTGGAGGAGGTGCAAGTGAACCTCTGCCTCACCTGTAAAGACTGTCAGGGTCCTTGGATGGAGTCGAGGGGGGGGAGGTAAAGGGACAGGTGTTGCATCTCTTGCAGTTGCAGGGGAATGTACATGGGGAGGTGGTGGTGTGGGAAGGGACGAGTTGACCAGGCAGTTGTAGAGGGAACAGTCTGTGCGTAAAGCAGAAAGGGGTGGAAATGGGAAGATGTGTCCAGCGTGGGATCCTGTTGGAGGTGGACAGTTTTCCCACTGAGAGTAGGGAAGATTCAAACAAGGGGACATGACTTGAGAATTAAGGGACTGAAGTTTAGGGGTAATGAGGGGGAACTTCTTTACTCAGAGAGTGGTAGCTGTGTGGAATGAGCTTCCAGTGAAGGTGGTGGAGGCAGGTTTGTTTTTTATCATTTAAAAATAAATTGGATAGTTATATGGATGGGAAGGGAATGGAGGGTTATGGTCTGAGCGCAGGTATATGGGACTAGGGGAGATTATGTGTTCGGCGGCACGGACTAGAAGGGTCGAGAGGGCCTGTTTCCGTGCTGTAATTGTTATATGGTTATTATATGTGGCAAAAGTGTTGGAGGATTATATGCTGTATGCGACTGCTGATGGGGTGGAAGGTGAGGACAAGGGGGACTCTGTTCTTGTTGCGAATGGGGAGCAAGAGCAGAGCTGTGGGATATCGAAGAGACCCTAATGAGAGCATCATCTATAATGGAAGAGGGGAACCCCTGTTTCCTAAAGAATAAGGACATCTCCGATGATCTAGTATGGAAAACCTCATCCTGAGCGCATTGCGGCTTAGACGAGGGAACTGGGTGTAAGGGATAGCGTCTTTACAGGAAGCAGGGTGGGAAGACGTGTTGTGTAGATAGCTATGGGAGTCAGTAGGTTTGTCGTAGATGTCGGTCAATAGTCAGTCTCCTGTGTAGGAGATGACGAGATCCAGAAACGATAGGGAGATGTCAGAAATGGTCCAAGTGAATTTGAATGCAGGATGAAAATTAGCCGTGAAGTTGATGAAGTCAGTGAGTTCTGCATGGTGGTATACAGAAGTAATAGAGAAAATATAGTTCTTTAATTTTCAGGATTTTTTGACAAAAATTACTTGTCACAAAATACAGTTTTAAAATATTTTGTGGTAGGAAGAAATCACAAGTATTTATAGTCCATCCCTAATTGCCCTCAAGAAAGTGGTTGCAAGCTTTTTTTTTTTAAAGCTGCTATAGCTTACATAGAAAACATAGAAAAATAGGTGCAGGAGTAGGCTATTCTGCCCTTTGAGCCAGCACCGCCACTCAATATGATTATGGCGGATCATCTAAAATCAGGACCCCGTCCCTGCTTTTCCCCCCCACATCCCTCGATTCCTTTAGCCCCTAGAGCTGAATCTAACTCTCTCTTGAAAACATCCAGTGAATTGGCCTCCACTGCCTCCTGTGGCAGAGAATTCCACAGATTCACAACTCTGGGTGAAAATGTTTTTCCTCATCTCAGTCCTAAATGGCCTGCCACTTATTTTTAAACTGAGACCCCTGGTTCTGGACTCACCCAACATTGGGACATTTTTCCTGCTTCTAGCCAGTCCAATCCTTTAAGAATTTTATATGTTTCTATAAGATTCCCTCTCATCCATCTAAATTCCAGAGAATACAAGCCCAGTCGACCCATTCTTTCATCATATGTCAGTCCCGCCATCCCAAGAATTAACCTGATGAACCTACGCTGCACTCCCTCAATAACAATATGTCTTTCCTCAAATTAGGAGACCAAAATTGCACTGAAGAAACAAACTAGTGGTAGAGATAATGTCTAAAACAGGATCTTAAAGGTTATTTGGAAAATGCAAACTTGACCGTCTCATGTTCTGGACATTGTGTTTCTAACTAGATTTCACACAAACATTTAATTCTTCAACCAACTCATTCAAAGTACCATGTTATGTGATTTGCGAACACTATTCAACATGATCATGATCGAAGGGCCGAATGGCCTTACTCCTGCACCTATTTTCTATGTTTCTATGATCATGAAGTATTAGTTACTTAACAACATTTTTTCTAACTTTATGCCATTAGGAAAAATACAAAATGTGTGGATAAAAGATTAATCCATTATATTCAACTTTAATAACAGCAATAATGAAGTTGACAACTTGGTGCTCAGAAAACAATCTGGCTCTGAACACCAGGAAAACAAAAGAGCTCATTGTCGACTTCAGGAGGCACAGCACCGACTTAGCCCCCCTACACATCAACGGCGAGTGTGTGGAGAGGGTCAACACCTTCCGGTTTCTCGGCGTCCATATCGCTGCTGATATCTCCTGGACGGACAACACGACAGCGGTCATCAAGAAGGCTCAGCAGCGGCTGCACTTCCTGAGGGTCCTCAGGAAGCACAACCTGGACTCTAACCTGCTGCTGACCTTTTACCGCTCGTCCATCGAGAGCCTGCTGACATACTGCATTACAGCATGGTATGGCAGCTGCACCATGGCAGACAGGGAGAGGCTTCAGAGGGTAACTAGGACAGCGCAGAGGATCATTGGCTGCCCTCTCCCCTCCCTGATGGACATCTACACCTCCCGCTGCCTTAGCAGGGCAAAGAAGATCATCAAAGACAGCTCCCATCTTGCGTTTGGACTGTTCGACCTGCTGCCCTCTGGAAGGCGCTATAGGTGCATCAAATCCAGGACAAATAGACTCAGGCATAGTTGCTTTCCGAGAATTATAACTACTATTAATTCTAATTCACACATGCACTGACTTCACTGCCCAACACGGACTTCCATCTGTATATATGTATGTAGCGCCGCAGAAATTGTGCACCTATTCCCGCCCCCATCCCCCCCCCCCTTCTCCCTTCTGTTTTTTTGTTTTTTCTGTTTCTTGTTTTTTTGTGCTAAATTGTATGTATGCACTGAGTACGAGCAGCTTTCATGTTCACTGTACATGTATAGTGACAATAAATGGCATATCTAATGCTGACTTAGAACAATAATACCGATCTTATCAGCATTTAGCTAAAACAAAATTAGTGCTAGTGAATGTTGTGTACTTCACATTAATTTCTTCAACTTAATTAAACTTCGCCATTTACATTCTTAGAAGCATTACAAGCTAATAATAAAACCTACTTCATCAATATAACTTATACTTACCTATACATTATATAACCAATAAACAATACTGTTTGAAAGGCCACAAACATGAAGAAATGTGTTGAAGATAAACATGATGGGAATGGGGGTAATTCTGGGCATTTAGGCTTCTCAATATTTACCTGTGAAAAAAAAAACAATAGTGATGAATTAAGACATTTGCCAATATACAGTGAAATCATTCTCTGGTAGCACAGTTTCATGAAATGTTAAGGGATGATCTGGTCAACTGCACTTGTCAATACCGAACAGCTCTAGAAGCAAGTTTGATTGACCTACTTTTGCTCTCTGTGAGGAGTTTGTATGTTCCCTGTGATTACATGGGCTTCCCTCCAGGTGCTCTGCTTAACTAACACACTCCTAAGTTGAACTGGTTGCAAGGTTAAATAGCTGCTGAGAGAGAGAATCTGGGTTTTTCTTTTAAAAATGGGCATGTATGAGACTAGGTTGAAGTGAAATAAGTGGGAGATCACAATATGTGCAGAAGCAGCCATAGACACAATGAGCCAAATGGCTGCCTCCTTTGTTGGAAGGAAAAATAAACCAGTCAAGATTGTAAGATGCTGTGTTCATCACAAATCTTGTATCCTGTTTTTCCATAGAGCCTGTATTGAAAATCTTTCAATAGAATGTATCTAAAACTAGACCATGTGCAGCCCCAAGGGTCTGTTCCCCCAACGTGCGGTTGTGGGGGGGGGGGGAGGCGGCATGTAGCGTCCCACACTAACTATCCCCCCCCCTGCACTCACGCTAATTACCCCCCTTGATATTATATTATTATTAATTTGCTCCTTTTGAGAGAGAGAGAGAGAGAGAGAGAGAGAGAGAGAGAGAGAGAGAGAGAGAGAGAGAGAGAGAGAGAGAGAGAGAGAGAGAGAGAGAGAGAGAGAGAGAGAGAGAGAGAGAGAGAGAGAGAGAGAGAGAGAGAGAGAGAGAGAGAGAGAGAGAGAGAGAGAGAGAGAGAGAGAGAGAGAGAGAGAGAGAGAGAGAGAGAGAGAGAGAGAGAGAGAGAGAGAGAGAGAGAGAGAGAGAGAGAGAGAGAGAGAGAGAGAGAGAGAGAGAGGGAGAGAGAGAGGGAGAGAGAGCGAGAGAGAGAGAGAGAGAGAGAGAGAGAGGGGGACGAGAGAGAGAGAGAGAGAGAGAGCCTTTTTACTTCAACCCAAAGAACCATTTGCAGGCAGTGCTTTTTTACCTCTAACCATATTTTCATTTTCAAACCAAATTAAGGGCACTCACAGTGCTGTACACATTTGTGCAGTGTCATTCAGAGCTCAGAGTGACAGAGACTAATTGACAGAACTCCATCTTGCAGAGATTAATTGAGGCACACCACTTCCTGGTTTTATAGTCCCTCCCTCCCCCCTGCCGCCAGCAGGGGCAGCAGAGAGAATGGGGAATTTTGTAATAACATTAATATCTCTGTCATTATTAATTGACGGGAAAAATCCTTGGCACACATGCGGCGGAGGGGGGCTCTGAGCGAGGTGGACAAAAATGACGGCCGTAGGTGGCGGCGTTCTCTCGGAAATCGCAGTACAGAAGGCTAAAAGCAGTCAAGAACAGAGATTTAGTAATATAGACGTTTGTGCTCATTGGTTCAAGATATGTCAAAGGACAAAAGCAAGTGTGACCATACCTAACTGGATGATGAGATATAGTATTTCTGCAAGAGATCAGAGCAGATGATGATTTGCCATTGATAGCAAATTTCATACAGGACTGCTACACATCTTTAACTTCTGCATTCCAGCACTACTGTGCAGAAACATGAAGTTAGGCTATTGATATAGGCTCTATATCCTGCTTGATCACCTGATTTAGCATAGGGCAATTCAGTCACACTTTCGTTCATTTTCAAAAGTTATTAAAATATCTGATCATGTGAGACATCCAGAATCCTTAAAAAAGAGCCTGATGGGGACGGTCCTCAGGAAGCGCTCCCTATTTCTGTACAAGGGCTTCTGCACTGTGCTTTGTGGGACAGTTGTGGCAGCACAACTCGATTTTGACTATAGCATGGGTGACACAAAAGGTTGTGCAGCTGCAATGATCAAGCAAGGTGCAGGCTGGGTGAAGTATGAAGCATCCATTAAGCCTTTCACACTTGGCAGATGGTGGAGGTGTTGCATTGCTTGTCAGGGAAGAAATTACAGCAGTGCTTTGGCAGCATAGATTAGAGGGCTCGTCTAGGGAGACTATTTGGGTGGAACTGAGAAATGAGAAAGGTGTAGCAACACTTATAGGGGTGTATTATAGACCGCCAAATGGGGAGCGAGAATTGGAAGAGCAAATATGTAAGGAGATAGCAGATATTAGTAGTAAGCACAAGGTAGTGATTGTGGGAGATTTCAATTTTCCACACATAGACTGGGAAACACATTCTGTAAATGGGCTGGATGGTTTGGAGTTTGGAAAATGTGTACAGGATAGTTTTTTGCAGCAATATATAGAGGTACCTACTAGAGAAGGGGCAGTGCTGGACCTCCTGTTAGGAAATGAGACAGGTCAGGTGGCGGAGGTATGCGTTGGGGAGCACTTCGGGTCCAGTGATCACAACACATTAGTTTCAATATAATTATGGAGAGGGTCAGAATTGGACCTAGGGTTGAGATTTTTGATTGGAGAAAGGCTAACTTTGAGGAGATGCGAAAGGATTTAAAAGGAGAGAATTGGGACATTTTGTTTTATGGGAAGGATGTAGAAGAGAAATGGAGGACATTTAAAGTTGAAATTTTAAGAGTACAGAATCTTTATGTCCCTGTTCGGTTAAAAGGAAATAGTACAAATTGGAAAGAGCCAAGGTTTTCAAGGGAAATTGGACACTTGGTTAAGGAAAAAGAGAGATCTACAATAATTATAGGCAGCATGGAGTAAATGAGGTACATGAGGAGTATAAAGAATTTAAAAATAATCTTAAGAAAGAAATTAGAAAAGCTAAAAGATATGAGGTTGCTTTGGCAAGTAAGGTGAAAGTAAATTCAAAGGGTTTCTACAGCTATATTAATAGCAAAAGGATAACAAGGGACAAAATTGGTCCATTAGAGAGTCAGAGTGGACAGCTATCTGCAGAGCCAAAAGAGATGGGGTAGATATTGAACAATTTATTTTCTTCGGTATTCACCAAGGAGAAGGATATTGAATTATGTGAGGTAAGGTAAACAAGTAGAGTAGCTATGGAAACTATGAGATTCAAAGAAGAGGATGTATTGACACTTTTGAAAAATATAAAAGTGGATAAGTCTCCAGGTCCTGACAGGATATTCCCAAGGACATTGAGGGAAGTTAGTATAGAAATAGCAGGGGCTATGACAGAAATATCTCAAATGTCATTAGAAACTGTAATAGTGCTGGAGGATTGGCGTACTGCGCATGTTGTTCCATTGTTTAAAAGGGGTTCTATAAGAAACCTAGCAATTATAGACCTGTTAGTTTGACGTCAGTGGTGGGCAAATTAATGGAAAGGATACTAAGAGATAATATATATAAGCATCTGGATAAACAGGGTCTGATTAGGAACAGTCAACATGGATTTATGCCTGGAAGGTCATGTTTGACTAATCTTCTTGAATTTTTTGAAGAGGTTACTAGGGAACTTGATGAGGATAAAGCAGTGGATGTTGTGTATATGGACATCAGTAAGGCCTTTGACAAGGTTCCTCATGGAAGGTTGGTTAAGAAGGTTCAATTGTTAAGTATTAATGGTGGAGTAGCAACATGGATTCAACAGTGGCTGAATGGGAGATGCCAGCGAGTAATGGTGGATGGCTGTTTGTCAGGTTGGAGGCCGGTGACTAGTGGGATGCCTCAGGGATCTGTGTTGGGTCCACTGTTGTTTGTCATGTATATCAATGATCTGGATGATGGTGTGGTAAATTGGATTAGTAAGTATGCAGATGATACTAAGATAGGTGGTGTTGTGGATAATGAAGTAGATTTTCAAAGTCTACAGAGAGATTTAGGCCATTTGGAAGAGTGGGCTGAAAGATGGCAGATGGAGATTAATGCTGATAAGTGTTAGTTGCAACATCTTGGCAGGACAAATCAAAATAGGACGTACATGGTAAATGGTAGCGAACTGAGGAATGCAGTTGAACAGAGGGATCTAGGAATAACTGTGCATAGTTCCCTGAAGGTAGATAGGGTGTAGAAAGCTTTTGGTGTGCTGGCCATTATAAATCAGAGCATTGAGTATAGAAGTAGGTATGTAATGTTAAAATTGTACTGTGAGGCCAATTCTGGAGTATGGTGTACAATTCTGGTTGCCTAATTATAGGAAGGATGTCAACAAAATAGACAGAGTACAGAGGAGATTTACTAGAATGTTGCCTGGGTTTCAGCAACTAAGTTACAGAGAAAGGTTGAACGTTAGGTCTTTATTCTTTGGAGCGCAGAAGGTTAAGGGGGGGACTTAATACAGGTCTTTAAAATGATGAGAGGGATAGACAGAGTTGACGTGGATAAGTTTTTCCCATTGAGAGTAGGGACGATTCAAACAAAAGGACATGACTTGAGAATTAAGGGACAGAAGTTTAGGGGTAACATGAGGGGGAACTTCTTTACTCAGAGAGTGGTAGCTGTGTGGAATGAGCTACCAGTGGAAGTGGTGGAGGCAGGTTCGATTTTATCATTTAAAAATAAATTGGATGGGTATATGGACGGGAAAGGTTATGGTCTGAGTGCAGGTAGATGGGACTAGGGGAAAATAAGTGTTCGGCACGGACTTGAAGGGCCTCAGATGGCCTGTTTTCAGTGCTGTAATTGTTATATGGTTATATGGTATTTGGCTCTACTAGTTTTTACAACAATTCCCAGCATAATACTTTGGATTTTGATGGAAGTCATACTAAAATATACAGGTGCAAGAAGAGAAGGTTATTTAACCCTCTAATTGGGGAATGCAGTCCTACTGCCTAGAACTTCAGATAAAACTTGTCAAAAGATTGAGAAAGATTCAAACGAACAGAGGGAGTATAAAGGGGAGTTAAATAATTCCATTCAATAAATCATCAATGTATTCAATTATTAGAGAGGAAGTTGTTCCACTGAAAATTAACTGCTCAATAGACATTGTTGGTGTTTTACAATATGCACATGCTAAAAGATTTCAAACCAATTTGCAACTTTAGCTAAACTCCAGAAGTGAACCAAATAAAAATGTTTCATAATTTTCTGCACCTCCATCTGATTATTATAATTATAGTATGAACTTTTATATTATGTAAAATTGTTACACCTAGACATTTGGAAAGAATTTAAAAGGCATTGAACAATAAAACATTTTGTTAGTTCATCGGACTTAAAGAACTTACATTTCTCTGTACCAATGCACCAAGGTCTCTTTTTACAATATGAAGGTGTTCTTTGATGTCATTGAAATGTTGAGCCACTTCATAGCCTCCAGTTGCACCCCCAGGAGGATGAGCTACTTGACTCAGAGTGTTAGTTACCGAATTCCTAAAAAGATACACAAATCCCAGAGCAGATGTTAAAGACTGCTGGCCACTTTTAAAATGTTCAAAATTTGCAAAGATAAATAGCTCAAATTTACACAGAGACTTTTGTAAGACCAGGACTTCCCAGATAAATATCAACTATATGAACTGCGACAATCAATCTTCATACAAACTTCTAATCGTTGTAACAAAACAAGCGACAAAATAACATTTCAAGTTGAAAACAGAAAACATTTATTTTTCCATGAACAATGCCCGAGCTTCTGAGTATTTTCAGCGAGTACAGTATCTTGGTTTCTCAAGTTGTATTGCAATGTTGATTCACTTGGGCAATTTTGTTTGAAAACTACCTTAAACGGATTCTGAAAATGAAAAGCCGTATCCAATTATTTTAAACTGATGCTTCAATTATTACTCAATTACCTACAGAGAGAATTATAAAATGTTTATTTTATAGCATTAAACAGTTCAAACCCATTAAACAATTTTTTTCTTATTTCAAGATGCACAATTTTAACAAATACCAGCATTGTGAGGTTGTGCAATGGTCTAAAGTAAATTAAAGTGAGTGCTAGAGGCAATTTTATTGGGCCTTTTAATCCCTGTCTGTTAACGTAATACATAATCATGAATTTGATCTTTGAACTATTCCACAGTTAATCTGTCTGAAACCATACATTTCATTCAAATTGGTTTCTCATAAATCTCTACACACTTTGTCAAACAGCAGTGTTCAAGCAAATGAGAAATGAATTTCCAATGGCAATAAATAACAATTGACGTGGCATTGGCATATACTTCAAGTGAAGTTTTAAAGTAGTCGGCTGTTATCTGAAAAATAATGCAACTGCTAAACAACGGTAAGAAAATTGAATTTAAAATCAAAAGCAGCATTCTGTCATAGACGACTATAACCTGGTATTGTGTTTGACATCAATAAATCAGTCTTAAAGCTTGCCATAAATCTGTAAGCAGTTAAATGAACATGCTTTTCTTATTGTATTCTAGATAGGTTCATTAAAAACAACTTCTAAACAGTATCGCTTGTTGTTTTTCAAAAATATCACTTTCTTCATTACACTTTTCAAATTCAACATAAACCAGGGGTTAGAAACAAATCTTTAAAGATTTTGCCATTAAAACCATAAATGTCTGTCCGGATTTTGTTTACCAATGTCAATAGTTCTGGATTGAACTGCTAGCAATTACCCATTAAAATGAAACCAAGTCGACATTTGCACGTATCACCAATCAAAATGTGGAACTCCACATGTAAAATTTGGTAGATACTGAAATAATGACAACAGCTTTCTTCAAAACCAGATTGGGACTTTTCACTTAATAGCACTGTAATATAACTGGAGTTAAATGCAACTTAAAAATGCCCAGCAAAGCAAGCAGGATGTTCAAAAGGTCTCCCATGTTGATCATAACATTTTTTCAGCTTTTGTACAACTATCCTGATCATAAGGTCAATATAATAAGTGCTAAAAATCCTGTAAACACATTCTATGTAAAGGGATGTTGGATTCCAAGTCCTGAGGCCCCAAAAAAGTGGCAACCCAAATGGAGTGGTAAAGGAGGCATATGTTATGCTTACTTTCAGTGGTTAGGGCATTGAGTATACAGGTCAGGAAGTCATGATGCAGCTTTATTGGACTTTGGTTAGGCTAAATTTGGATACTGCGCACAGTTCTCGTCATTCTGTTACAGGGAGGAATTGGAAGCTTGGGAGGGTGCAGAAGCAGTTTATCAAAATGCTGCATGGATTAGAGGGTATTAGCTATAAGCAGAATAAAGATTGGACAGATGTATTAATTTCATTCGAACACCGGAGGTGAGATCAGCTTGAATGTAACATTACAAAAAGCATAGATATGGTAATTATTCAGACCATTTTCCCCCCCAAGATGGAAATATCAAAGACCAGAGGACATAGCATGAAGGTTTAAAGAGATGTGCAGGAATAAAAAAAAATAAAAAAAAATACTGAGTTCCATGGGTGTTGGTGGAGGCAGATATGATAGTGTCATTTAAGAGACTTTTGGATAGGCAATCAGGTATGTGGGGAATGGAGGGATATGAATCACGTGCAGGCAGTCAAGATTAGTTTAACTGGGCATCATGTTCGGTACTGACATTGTCGGCCAAAGGGCCTGCATTGATAAGGAAATTAATCGATAGAATAAAAAGTCTCCCTGCATTGTCCTCAGAACCCATAATGCCTCACACATTTGTATCATCAGCAAATCCAACTAAATCATGCTTGATTTACGCATACACAACGTCAATAGAACGTGAATAGCGGTGGGTATAATCTTTACATCTTATTGAAGGCCTTCATAATTCATCCAGTGATTTGGCCTGAAGTGCAGTGAATGTTGTGAAAATCCTTATCTTTGTCCCCATTTGTTCTGCTAGCTGCAACCTCAAAAATTCCAGCAGGTTTGTCAGCATTGTTTCTTTACCTAAATCCATTTCAACTCTGTTGAGTGTCAATATTTTGTCACTTTGGAACACTTCAATAGATTCAAACATCTTATCTGGTCCCAGACCACAGGAGGAACCCAACAGGTCAGGCAGTATCCATGGAGGGAATGGACAAACTATTTCTGGTCGGAGCCTTTTTTCCTGACACGAAGCATCATCCGTCCATTCCTTCAACAAACCATGACCCACAGATCCTCCAGCATTTTGTATCTTACACAAGGTCCTAGGTGGACAGCATCTGGAATGTAGTATGCAGGTCTGGTCTTTCTACTTAAGGATGTGTGTAGTAGAGGAAACATAGAAAATAGGTACAGGAGGAGACCATTTGGCCCTTCGAGCCAGCACCGCATTCATTGTAATCATGGCTGATTGTCCCCAATCAATAATCCATGCCTGCCATCTCCCCATATCCCTTGATTCCACTAGCCCCCAGAGCTCTATCTAACTCTCTCTTAAATTCATCCAGTGATTTGGCCTGAAGTGCAGTGAACGTTGTGCAAATTGATTCTGGGATGATTCTGGGAGAGGAATGATAAAGCAGACCGCACTGCCACACAAGTTTAGTAAAATAACAGGTAAACTTGTTGAAACATACAAAATTCGTACAGGGCATGACAAGGTCGATGGAGTTGGATATCCAGACAATCAGAACAGATATGAGAAGAAATTTCTTCACTCACTTGCAAATGAATTAATAGAATTTTCTAACCAACATGTGTAGAAGGCTTAGATGCTCGACATATACTTTACAGAAATTAGTTGCTCTTTAGATAAAGATTTTGCACAGCAGAAAATCATACTTTGGATACTTTTTTGGGAATGCAAATACCCTCCCTGCACAACAAAATAATTGTTGCCTGTATAATTGTATCATATTTTCGTTCTTAAATGCTGCTTAGATTCCCAAGGCTGCTTTAATTTTGTTTCAACTCCTCAATCCTAACTAAATAACTATTCTGTAACTCACCAGCAACCAACACCCCAAAAACAAATCGACCTGAAACGTAACCTATTTCTTTGCTCCATCGATGCTGCCTCACCCGCCGAGTTTCTCCAGCATTTTTGTTTACCCCAATAACAAAGATTATTTTAACATTATCAGATACGATGAAACAAGCTACTTTGACAAGAATGTTATTAAATGAAAAAAAAGTGTCCCAGTTACTAAAGTAATACTCAACTGCCATGTCTCTACACATTGCCTTGATTCAGAGGCTTAAAGTGGCCAAAAGAAATAACGGGAAAATATCTTAATATCTTAAAAAGTACGAGATACATCTTTAGACTGGTTTAGGAAATCCACTTTTCGATTTATGACCAAACTCTATCTCTCTACTAAACCAGTGAAATTTTAATCATATAACCCTTCAACCATGAACAAAAATTGTTCTGACAGGATGTTAGTTATGGAAAGTATGATTCTACGTTATGTTCTTCTAAGAGGATATTGAGATTAATAAATGGCCTCAACATGTACACAGCATCTTACCAAAAAAGCCAATAGGAATGATACATAGAAATTAAATCATTAGATTGAATGTACAGTCCAAGGGGATGTTTAAGAAATTAAGCTGCAAACCTATTGGACAATGGAGTTACAATTTAGGAGTATTACCAATAACAATTTTCCTAATCCTTCTGATAAAGATATTTGCTTAATAATGAGATGTTCATTTTCAAATTACAACTTGTTCCAGATATTTTTGGTCTTCTGATTAAACTGATTAATAATTCTGAGACATTCAAGCAAATCCATTTCAAACAAAAAAGCTGCTCTCTTAAGATTTAACATTATTAAACATGTTATATTTTTATCAGGCATTGCTTTAACCCAGTAAGTTTTTCGATAAGACAAGCCATCTATGCCATGCACTCTATAGTACAACAAGATGATGGAATGAGACAAGACAGTAATAGCAAGGAAATCTAATCTGTGTTCTTTAAATGAAGTCAAGATTATTAAAATCGAAATCTAGTGAATGAAGTAATAAGGTTGCAGATTTGTTTAATCTATAATTTTGCAAAAGATGATCATCTTTGCTGCGTTGTTACGGCAATTTCATACGTTGTTAAAAACATGAACTTATGTGACAAATTAGCCACCAATTGGCTGTAAGTGCCATTCGATTGTTCATAAATAAATGCCCACTAATCTCATATAAGGTCCCACATAGGACATTAGTGGGCAAAATTAGAGCACGTGGTATTGGGGGTAGGGTACTGACACGGATAGGAAATTGGTTGGCAGACAGGAAACAAAGAGTAGGGATTAATGGGTCACTTTCAGAATGGCAGGCAGTGACTCGTGGGATACTGCAAGGCTCGGTGCTGGGGCCGCAGCTATTTACAATATACAGTGCCCTCCATAATGTTTGGGACAAAGACTCATAATTTATTTATTTGCAGCTGTACTCCACAATTTGAGATTTGTAATAGAAAAAAAAAAAAAAAAAACATGTGGTTAAAGTGCACATTGTCAGATTTTAATATAGGCCGTTTTTATACATATTGGTTTCATCATGTAGAAATTACAGCAGTGTTTATGCATAGTCCCCCCATTTGAGGGCATCATAATGTTTGGGACACAGCAACGTAATTTAAATGCAAGTAGTCATGTTTAGTAGGATACACAAAAAAGCTGGAGAAACTCAGCGGGTGCAGCAGCATCTATGGAGCGAAGGAAATAGGCAACGTTTCGGGCCGAAACCCTTCTTCAGACTGATCGGGGGCGGGGGTGGGCGGGGACAAGAAAGGGAAAAGGAGGAGGAGCCCGAAGGCTGGGGGATGGGAGGAGACAGCAGGGGGGCTGAGGAAGGGGAGAAGACAGCAAGGACTAACAAAATTGGGAGAATTCGATGTTCATGCCCCCGGGATGCAGACTCCCCAAACGGAATATGAGGTGCTGTTCCTCCAATTTCCGGTGCTGCTCGCTGTGGCCATGGAGGAGACCCAGGACAGAGAGGTCGGAGACGGAGTGGGAGGGGGAGTTGAAGTGCTGAGCCACCGGGAGGTCAGCTTGGTTATTGCGGACCGAGCGGAGGTGTTCGGCGAAACGATCGCCCAACCCCCGCTTGGTCTCACCGATATAGATCTGCTGACATCTAGAGCAGCGGACGCAATAGATGAGGTTGGAAGAGATGCAGGTAAACCTCTGTCGCACCTGGAACGATTGCTTGGGTCCTTGAACGGAGTCGAGGGGGGAGGTAAAGGGACAAGTGTTGCATCTCTTGCGGTTGCAAGGGAAAGTGCCCGGGGAGGGGGTGGTACGAGAGGGAAGGGAAGAATTGACAAGGGAGTTATGGAGGGAGCGGTCTTTGCGGAAGGCAGATATGGGGGGAGATGGGAAGATGTGGCGAGTGGTGGGGTCACGTTGGAGGTGGCGAAACTGACGGAGGATTACTTTTTGTATGTGACGGCTGGTGGGGTGAAAGGTGAGGACTAGGGGGACTCGGCCCTTGTTGCGAGTGGGGGGGATGGGGAGAGAGAGCAGTGTTGTGGGGTATGGAAGAGACCCTGGTGCGAGCCTCATTTATGGTGGAGGAGGGGAACCCCCGTTCCCTGAATAATGAGGACATTTCAGATGTCCTGGTGTGGAACGCCTCATCCGTGGAGCAGATGCGGCGTAGACGGAGGAATTGGGAGTAGGGGATGGAGTCCTTACAGGAAGCAGGGTGGGAAGAAGTGTAGTCCAGATAGCCATGGGAGTCAGTGGGTTTATAGTGTATGTCGGTCAGAAGTCTATCACCTGCAATGGAGGTCGGTCAGAGTCATGTTTAGTATTTTGTTGCATATCCTTTGCCTGCAATGACTGCTTGAAGTCTGCGATTCATGGACTTCACCAGTTGCTGGGTGTCTTCTCTAGTGATACTCTGCCAGGCCTATACTGCAGTCATCTTTAGCTTATGTTTGTTTTGGGGGCTCGTCCCCTACAGACATAAAAGGCATGCTCAATTGGGTTCAGATCGGGCCACTCAAGAATTGACCATTTTTTAACATTGCAAAACTCCTTTGTTGCTTTAGCAGTATGTTTGGGATCAGTGTCTTGCTGCAGAATGAACCGCCAGCCAATGAGGTTTGAGGCATTTATTTGAACTTGAGCAGATAGGATGTGTCGATACACTTCAGAATTCATTATGCTCTACCATCAGCAGATGGATCATCAATGAAGATAAGTGAGCCAGTACCTTCAGCAGCCATACATGCCCAGGGCAAAACACCCCTACCACCATGTTTCAAAGATGAGATGGTCTGCTTTGGATCTTGGGCAGTTCCTTCTCTCCTCCATACTTTGCTCTTGCCATCACTCTGATATAAGTTAATCTTCGTCTCATCTGTCCACAAAACCATTTTCCATAACTGTGGTTCCTCTTTTAAGTACTTCTTGGCAAACTTCAACCTGGCAACTATTTTTGCAGCTAACCAGTGATTTTGCAGTGTAGCCTCTGTATTTCGGTTCATGAAGTCTTCTGCTGACAGTGGTCATTGACAAATCCACACCTGATGAGTGTTTCTGATCTGTCAGACAGGTGTTTGGGTTTTTTTCTTTATTATAGAGAATTCTTCAGCCATCAGCTGTGGAGGTCTTCCTAGGCCTACCAGTCAAAGGGAGATTAATAAGCTCACAAGCTCATAAACTCTTTCTTCTCAATGATGTTCCAAACAGTTGATTTTGGTAAGCTTAAGGTTTGGCTGATGTCTCTAACAGTGTTATTCTTGTTTCTCAGTCTCATAATGGCTTCTTTGACTTTCATTGGCACAACTTTGGTCCCCATGTTGATAAACACCAATAAAAGTTTCCAAAGGTGATGGAAAGACTGGAGGAAATGCTAGGTGTTGGGAGCTCACTTATACGTGCATAAAGGAGGCATTTAAGCACACCTGAGCAATTACAAACACCTGTAAAGCCACGTGTCCCAAACATTATGGTGCCCTGAAATGGGGGGGACTACATATAAACACTGCTGTAATTTCTACATGGTGAAACCCAAATGTATAAAAATGGCTTTTATTAAAATCTGACAATGTGCACTTAACACACATGCAATTTGTTTCTATTACAAATCTCAAATTGTGGAGTACAGAGGCAAATAAATAAATTATGGGTCTTTGTCCCAAACACTATACTTAATGATATAGATGAAGAGATTAAAAGTAACATAGATAAATTAGCAGATGACACAAAGCTGGGTGGCAGTGTTATCTGTGAGAAGGATGCGATAAGGATGCAGGGTGACGTGGACAAATTGGGTGAGGGGGCAGATGCAGAGGGGGCGACTGGACTTGTACACACTGGAACGTAGAAGGATGAGAGGATATCTTATTGAAACATATAAGATTATTAAATGATTGGACAAGCTTGAGGCAGGAAACATTATTCTTAAACTGTGGCCCCTGGTCTGGACTCCAGGAGTCCAGAACCAGGGGCCACAGTTTAAGAATAAGGGGTAAGCTATTAGACCGGACAGGAGGAAAACATTTTCACCCAGAAAGTTGTGAACCTGTGGAATTCTCTGCCTCGGAAGGCAGTGGAGGCCAATTCTCTGGATGCTTTCAAGAGAATGTTGGATAGAGCTCTTAAAGATAGCGGAGTCAAGGGATATGGGGAGAAGGAAGGAACAGGGTACTGATTGTGAATGATCAGCCATGATCAGTGAATGGTGGTGCAGGTTTGATGAGCAGAATGGCCTACTTCTCCACCTTTTGTCTATTATCTAAATTGAAATAAAACAACAGAACTTTAGAAAAAAAATTAAATGTCTTATTTTGAAAAGTAGCATTTTATAATTGAGGAACAGAAATTCCCTAACAATGAATTACACAAATTTGATCTTGGGCGTATGAAGTTTGCAACAGTAATTTTGTGCATTTTCACCAAGTTCTTCATTTTCCTCTTATTTCTCAGAGGTTAGGTTAACTGTGTTCTTTAAATTATTTCTTGATGTAAATAAGAGGCAAGCGAGTCAAAAAAGGGAGTGATCAAGTATGTGCGCAAGAGCAAGTTTCAAACCTACCATTAAATAAGGGGAATGCAATCAATAGAATTGGTTTGATGCGAGTTGACAGTAATAACATTCAAAAGACAGACACACGGAACTGCAGATACAGGCCTACAAAAAAAGACACTAAATGCTGGTTAAAAAAAAGACCAAGTGCAGGATCAACTCGCATTAGGCAACATCCTGAAGGACATAAATAAGTGATCTTTTGGGACAAGACCTTTTTTCAGAAGGTCAGAGTTACTCCTATGCTTTCTTCAGAGAAAGAAGAATGTTTGGCATGTCCCCATCAACTCGCCAATTTCTACAGATGTGCTGTAGAAAGCATTTTATCACGACACATCACTACATGGTTTGGGAACAGCTCCATCTATGATCGCAAGAAATTGCAGAGTTGTGGACATAACCCAGCCAATCACGCAAATAAACCTCCCTTCCATTGACTCCATCTGCACTTTATATGGCCTCAGCAAGGCCACCAGCATAATGAAAGACCAATCTCACCTTGGTCATTCTCTCTTCTCCCTCTCACATCAGGCAAGAGTTACAGACTTTTGATAATAGATAACTACAGCTCAGGGACAATTTCTTTCCAGCTATTATCAGACAACTCGATCATCCTCTCATTAGCTAGAGTCCCATCCACCTCATTGGAGACATTTGAACTTTTTTAAAATCTGACTTTATCTGGCACTAAATGTTGGTCCCTTTATCTGTGGCTTGATTGTAATAATGTAGTCTTTATTTTGATCAGATATAATGCAAACAAAAGTATTTCATTGTACTTCAGTACATGTGGCAATAATAATAAAAAGCGAAGAGTTAATCCAGCATTTTGTGTCTTTAAACATTTAAAAGACATTGGGACAGGTTAGTGGCTATGAAATGTTGAGGTATACAAGCCAAATGCGGGCAAATTGGTTTAGCTTAGAAGGGGCATTCTGGTCAGCATGAACATGAAGGGTCAAATGGCGTGTTTCCCTCTATAACCATATAACAATTACAGCACAGAAACAGGCCATCTCGGCCCTACAAGTCCGTGCCGAACAAATTTTTTTTCCCCTTTAGTCCCACCTGCCTGCACTCATACCATAACCCTCCATTCCCTTCTCATCCATATGCCTATCCAATTTATTTTTAAATGATACCAATGAACCTGCCTCCACCACTTCCACTGGAAGCTCATTCCACACCGCTACCACTCTCTGAGTAAAGAAGTTCCCCCTCATATTACCCCTAAACTTCTGTCCCTTAATTCTGAAGTCATGTCCTCTTGTTTGAATCTTCCCTATTCTCAAAGGAAAAGCTTGTCCACATCAAATATGTGGCTCTATGACTCTAAAAAACTAATGTAGCACTAGCCCTTAAGAAAAATTGTGCTATTATATATTTTACAGCATTAATTTATCCAGGCAATCTAGTCTACCCGAGCATTTTAATGTGCAATTGATCAACATTATTTTTCATAGAACCTGTTCACAAAGTATAGCCACATCTGATTACCTTATGATCATGTGAAAGCTTAAAAACTTTTGTACCTTAGATTTTATCTAATTTGGCCATCTATGTTGCCTAATTCTGGATAGAATGCACACCCACCAGTTGCTTTAAAAAAAAAAGTACACTAGATTCCTTGAATGCATGCCATGAAAATATTCGCCGCTGGCTCCCTGGATGCAGCAGAAATCATGACGTGGACCAGAAACATAGAAAATAGGCGCAGGAGTAGGCCATTCGGCCCTTTGAGCCTGCACCACCTTTCAATATGATCATGGCTGATCATCCAACTCAGTGTCCTGTAACTGCTTTCTCTCCATACCCCCTGATCCCTTTAGACACAAGGGCCACATCTAACTCCCTCTTAAATATAGCCAATGAATTGGCCTCAATTACCTTCTGCGGCAGAGAATTCCAGAGATTCATCACTCTCTGTGTAAAAAATGTATTTCTCATCTCAGTCCTAAAAGATTTCCCCTTTATCCTTAAACTGTGACCCCTTGTTCTGGACTTCCCCAACATCGGGGAATCTTCCTGTATCTAGCCTGTCCAACCCCATAAGAATTCTGTAAGTTTCTATAAGATCCCCCCTCAATCTTCTAAATTCTAGCGAGTACAAGCCGAGTCTATCCAGTCTTTCTTCATATGAAAGCCCTCCCATCCCAGGAATCAGTCTGGTGAATCTTCTCTGTACTCCCTCTATGGCAAGAATGTCTTTCCTCAGATTAGGAGACCAAAATTGTACGCAATACTCCAGGTGTGGTCTCACCGAGACCCTGTATAACTGCAGTAGAACCTCCCTGATCCTATACTCAAATCCTTTTGCTATGAATGCTAACATACCATTCGCTTTCTTCACTGCCTGCTGCACCTGCATGCCTACTTTCAATGACTGGTGTACCATGACACCCAGGTCTCGTTGCATCTCCCCTTTTCCTAATCGGCCACCATTCAGATAATAGTCTACTTTCCTGTTTTTGCCACTAAATAACCTCACATTTATCCACATTATACTGCATCTGCCATGCATTTGCCCACTCACCCAGCCTATCCAAGTCATCTTGCAGCCTACTAGCATCCTCCTCACAGCTAACACTGCCCCCCAGCTTAGTGTCATCCGCAAACTTGGAGATGTTGCATTCAATTCTCTCGTCCAAATCATTAATATATATGGTAAATAGCTGGGGTCCCAGCACTGGGCCTTGCGGTACCCCACTAGTCACTGCCTGCCATTCTGAAAAGGACCCGTTTACTCCTACTCTTTGCTTCCTATCTGCCAGCCAGTTCTCTATCCACACCAATACTGAACTCCCAATACCGTATGCTTTAAGTTTGTATACTAATCTCTTATGTGGATTTCCTATCACGCTTTCCTATAATTTCAAAACAAAAGTAAAACTGAACTGAAAAGTTATTTTAATATACAGGTGCACAACCTTTTATCTGAAGATCCAAATAACGAAAAGCTCCGAATAGCGGACATTTTTTCAGTCCTTGAAGAAAGGTCATTGAACGTTCACCGAGGGCGGCCCGCAGAGGTGACAACGGAACCTCCGGTCGGTCCTCGAAGAAAGCGGAACTAAATCCCCATTCATAAAAGAGGTGAGGGTATATTGCGCGGGAGGGTTAATAATTGACAATCTGCTGCTGTCTGCCCGCTGAGTTAAAAAGTTCCCACGGTAGACTCACGATACACAGTGTATCATGAGTCTTGCGTGGGAACGTTTTAACGGGCAGGCAGCAGCAGATTGTCGCTACCTTCAGTTTCACCCCACCTACACCCCTCTGCTTCCCGGCCATGTGTGTGACCCCTTCCCTCCCCTCTCCAGTTCCCCGCCCATTGCACCGGCGCGGGGGCTTTGCACTGTCTTCACATCGGCGATGCCAGCCAGCAGGTCAGTGCCAGTCACCGGAGACGTCAGGACCAACGGGACACCGTCCCCCAGGCCCACTGCAAGCACGGAGATCCCAGAGACACACAGCCAGCAGCCCCGTTCCAACTCCAGAGGAACACGCTTCCCGTAGGGACAGAAGCTGATGGTGTGCAAGGTGCGTCTTGTTCTTGGGGTTGCAGATGAGGGGGCGCAGCTCGGGCTGTGACGTCTCCGGCCACCCCCCTGTACAGGAGCTGAGACTGGGAACTGTACCGTCCTTGCAGGTGAGCAGGAGAGTGGAGTTGTTTGCAGTTGCAGAGGGAGGGGGCAAGGGCGGTACAGTTCCCAGTCTCAGCTCCTGTCCAAGGGGGTGGCCGGAGACGTCGGGACCAACGGGACACCGACTGCAAGCACGGAGATCCCGGAGACTCACAGCCAGCAGCAACTCTAGCCCAGCCCCGTTCCAACTCCAGAGGAACCTGGGTTGCGGATGAGGGGGCGCAGCTCGGGCTGTGGGCGAACTGCCACTTGTTGCTGTAGCGGCCCATCGGGGAGTGCGTTCCTGTTGGTCCTGACGTCTCCGGCCACCCCCCTGGGCAGGAGCTGAGACTGGGAACTGCAGCGCCCTTGCCCCCTCCCTCTGCAACTGCAAACAACCCCACTCTCCTGCTCACCTGCAAGGGCGGTACAGTTCCCAGTCTCAGCTCCTGTACAGGGGGGTGACCGGAGACGTCAGAACCACCAGAAGCCGCTCCCCGATGGGCCGCTACGGCGACAAGTGGCAGTTCGCCCACAGCCCGAGCTGCGCCCCCTCATCGGGGCACCGACTCCCAGGCCCACTGCAAGCATGGAGATCCCAGATCAGCAACTCCAGCCCAGCCCCGCTCCAACCCCAGAGGAACACGCAGGGGGGCAGAAGCCGATGGTGTGCAAGGTACGTCTTGTTCTTGGGGTGGCGCAGCTCGGGCTGTGGGCGAACTGCCACGTCGCCGTAGCGCCCCATCGGGGAGCGGATTCCTCTGGAGTTGGAGGGACAGGGAGACACAGCGGCTTTTGAGAATGGTGGGCAATCACTTCCAAAGTTCTGCCCACACAGTCAGTACACCTCTCCTATACTTGTCTCCCGCACCAAGATCATCTCGCAGTGTCTGGTCCCAAGGCTTTCGGATAAAAGGTTGTGCACCTGTAATAAAGTGTCCCAAAGTACTTGACAAAGTATTAAACAACATTTATGTCCAAAGCAGCTACAATCAAATTAGTATCAAGATCTTGGGACTGGAGAAGGATACAGAATTGTAGAAATTTGAAAATGTACATCATGTTAAAATTGATAATTGAACTACTAAGAACCAATACAGACCAATGTCCATGGATATAATGGGTGAACAGGATCAAGAGAAAGTCAAGGCATTTCAGGATGGCCTCATTTCCATGATGGATGCAAGGTGAAAAAAATATTAGCGGTTTCAGCAAATTAAGAGGTAGGGATGAACACAGGAATTATCAGAAAGGTGCAAATAGAGCACCATGAATACTGAAAAGGTGCATGTTTTGAAGCTCAATGCAAAGTTGGACAAAACCCAAAAATAAATTCCTTGGGATAATTTATGCGTCTTGTTTATCCAATAAAAAGGAAAAATGCACACAAAATTTCTGAGGGAATTGATTTACAAGCAGGTGTCAGAATGCTCTGCTGCAGCAGAGCTTCACATTCAACTAAGTGAATGCCTCAATAATTTTGGGAAAACATTTTGGACAGCATGGTGGTACAGCAGTGGAGTTGCTGCCTTACATGCTTACAGCACCAGAGACCGGGTTCGATCCTGACTACGGGTGCTGTGTGTACGTAGTTTGCACGTTCTCCCCGCATGGGTTTTCACCAAGATCTTTGGTTTTCTTCCACATTACAAAGATGTACAGCTTTGTGGGTTAATTGGCTTGGTATAATTCTAAATTGTCCCTAGTATGTGCAGGATAATGTTAATGTGCGGAGATCGCTGGTTGGTGCGGGCTTGGTGGGCCGAAGGGCCTGTTTCTGCACTATATCTCTAAGCTAAGCATAATTTTCTGTTTTTTCATTTATTGATTCATAACACCTTAAGCTGCTGTTATTTGAGGAATTCCGAATTTGATCCATTTATTTACTGGTTTCCCCAATTTCCAATCTTGGTAGAATAACTTCCTGCTGAAAGGGGACAAATTTAAAACCAAGTCAAGCAGATTACCTTTTTCTAAAAATATCTTGATTTTTGGGGTAGAGTGACTAGAGAACAGGCAGGCTTTAACTCCACAGAAACATTTTAAAAAAGCATTTCTCAAAGATTTCAAAAGTTACAACTTTTCTGAACAGTATCTTCCAACTCTCACATTCAGAAGGTTGGATTAGCAACTCACTTCAATTCGCCAACATGCTTCAGCACCTCTTGCTGGTATCTCATAATATTGTCCAGTTCTGCTTGGGGTAACTAAACAGAAATTTGGTTTACAGTAAATTAGGACAGAAATGTAACAATCAATTGTTTCGAATATTCATCAATTAATAAACCCAAATAAAAAATAAACACGGATAAGATGCTTTGATATTGTCTTCAGTTTTTTGTACGTGTACACTTATCAATTCTGCAAAATTATTTACGATATTATTTCTACAATGAACAATTTCTTAAAAAGTAAATTAAATTACACCAAGCAAAAACTCAAACATATAATGCTCATATTAGTGCAGACATCACCAGAAAAATACTGTAATATTTAACTTGATAGGCTTTGTTATAAAATTAAATGAAAATAGATAATAGAATAAAAAGTCCAACTAGAATTCACCATTTCAAAATTCAAGGCTCTGCACTCTTGTCAGATTATTCCTACTCTGATCCCAATTTTTCAGGCATGTCCATCACCCCCATTTACGACAGGGTAGCTCACCAGGTTCAATCTTAGCTGCTTTATTACTTTTAGGTGCATTTCATATTTGCTGCAATTCAAAACTTGAGATGATTGCAACATCCCACCAAATGAGGATTGATTCACATTATTTTTTTTTAAAAAGCTCCAAATATTGCAAACCTTAGAAAGCTGAACAGCGATTGTAAGGATATCTTGCCTGCAAATGCAAATGCCTCACTGATGTTAACAAACCTGTTCAAATAGGAAGTCGTCAAGTTGATGAGTGAGAATGATAAGCATGAACAAAGGAATCGGATGGTACCTAGAACATGCTGGGTTCAGCCTTATTCTAATCGTAATAGAGAAAGAGTCAAATGGAATATTTAACACTCAAAAATAAAAGGTAAATAAAAATAAAATTTAGAACAGGGATTATTTTTTTTATTTTCTAAAATATTAAAGTTTATTTCCTGAAAATTAAAATGAAGTTCTGTAAATTCCACTGTCTAATTTTCTTGAACATCAAAATAATTTCCAACCACAATTTGCCTTTGCAACTTTAAGTTCAAATTAAGTGACTCAATTCAACAGGACATGATATTTAGTACCTAGACTAGACTACAAATATGTAGAGTGAAGATTCTTGTACGTTTGCAACAGAATTAATCCTTAATCCTTTTTAAAATAATCTTTTATTATCCATATCCTGGAAATTATTTAATTAAGAGTTGAAAATGATTAGCAAAACATAAATACAACTGGAGTGTGTTCACATTTATGGTATTAGTCATTGCATTTTATACCAAGTAAAAAAAAAAATGAAATCAAGGCACTGATTTTTAACTGAAAAACTATGTCAGCCAGATGTGGTACTCACCTGTCCTGTCTGTGGCACAACGTTAGTTCCCTTCTTTGACAGCTCGTCACTTACTAGAGAGACATATTTTCTCTGCTCATCCAGAATCATGTTGAGTTGCCTGTTCAATTGTTTAATTTCAAGGTGGATTCGATTCTGGCCTTCAAAGATCTGTCTCAATTCTTGCTCGTTCACACTTTCAAATAAGTCATCCGCTGAAGTGCAAGCAAACCATTTGGTCTTTATATAATTTTTGATATTAATATTGGCCAGCTACATAACAACATATACCCATTATGAAACGCAGCATTACGAAAAATAAGATTGCATATAATTTTTATATACACACACACACACGTGTGTGTGTGTGAGAGATATATATATCAAAATTATTCCTTAAATTAAATAATAAATTATGGGAAAAATAAAATTTTAGACCACAGTCTTCCTCCACACAACATGAAAGCTCTTCATTAATTAGCACGGCGACATTGGCCAACGGTCAGTGGAAGGAGAAAGAGATTCCCATTAACTTTCCCTTCATTCGCAGTGAATTCACTTCAGTAAAAATCTAAACAGAGGAAGCAACTTCCAAGTTGATTCTGTGGGATATGGAGTATTAACCGACTTTACTTTGTATTGTGATAAACAGATTCAATTCTTTTGTCTTCAATATCCATTTTTAGGACCAGGGCATTGCTAGCAAAGCCAACATTTATCGCCTATCTCTGTACCTCGATACACATGACAATAATAATAAACAAATACAAGCTGCCCATATGAATATGGTTGCAAGCTGTTTTCTTGAACACTGCAGTCTTTCTGATAAAGATAATTTTGCACTGGTGATGGGCATGGAGTTCAAAAGATGTAAAACCCATACAATGAAGGACTACTGGTATATTTCTAAGTGTAGACTCTGGGAAATGCTAGAGTAACCATGGCAAAAAACTTCAATGAAACCAACTTGAGTCACTGCAAATTGGCGATTTTCAGAACGATTGATGGAATGTCAATCAAGTAGGCTGTTTTGTCCTGACAGAGCTTCTTGAACATTGTACGTGCCACAATCATTCAGGCGGGTGTCAGGCGGGTGTCAGGTCACCACCATAGAGTACCCAGCCTTGGCCCTGCACCAAAAAGCTTATGCACTTATGATCTACTCAAATTTACCAGGAAATTAATGGTGGCGTGGTTGCAAAAGCAATTCTGCTGAATAACAAGGATAGGTGATTAGATAATCTCTTGGGAAAAAATCGCTGCAAGGATCTGTATGCAGGTTTGGACTAGGTCATTTGCCAAGTTGTGAATGGAATTGAATGTTGTAAAAATCAGTGAACCTTTGCCTTGATGATCCATTGATGAGTTAACTGAAGGTGCTTGGATTAACTACATTGCCTAGAAGAACTTCTGCAGTGAAATTATGGGCTGGACTGATTGACCTCTGAATACTACAATCATCTTCCTTTGTGTGAGGAATGCTTCCAGTCATTGCAGTGTTTTCCCTTTGTCTTCATCGTTGCTTGGGCATCTTGACCCAATTACGTGCGATGACAGAGGAGTATCATAATTGTTCTGTGCTCCTGATCATTATTCCTTTTAAAAGTACTTCATTTTGATCTGAGGAAGGATCAAACAAATGACTGACATGGCCCCATGGTCGAAAAGTTCATCAATAATAACTGTAAGCACACTTTTAAAATTTTATTAAAGATGCTGTGCCATGGGTTTGTTGCAATTTGCCTTGGATTGGACAATATAAGTGAACATACAATTTATAAAGTCTAAACCCCAGGTAAGAATGTTAAATCCACGCAAACCTAGTTTGAAGACAAATAGAAATTAAACACTGAATGTAATTCAATGATTGAGTTCCTGTACACAAAGGAGGAAAAAACCTGCTTGAAGTTATCATTTCTAATTCAGTTTAATAGTTTTTTATTTTTGTTGGCAATGTTTTGGCTATTAAAAATACTGAAGAGGTATACCAGTTTTTAATTTATATAAATAAATTTGAAGTTGGTATAACCAGAAGTACACCAGGCCATTATGCAAAAATTTAGCAGCAAACCATATTCATCATATTACTGGCCGTAGTACCTGTTCAGTTGTCAACATCCACATCTACAAAGCTCGATATGGTACTTAAAGCAAAAATGAAAGAAACCACAAATTTTGTATGGCAAAGTTGGCAAAGTTTTGAGGCTCCATAATTTTACCAGTCAGATGTTTTCCCCCCACACCAAGCCTTACAACATAACTAAAACGGTTGTAAGGCAATTTTTTCCACCAACCTTGTTCCCCTTGCATATCAGGATGATCTTTTTGAAATTCCTCTTTCTTTTTATCAAGTGCTTGTTGGAAATTTTCATACTGCTCTCTATATTTCTCCTTTTCTTCTTGAGGAATTGTTGTATCATCAGGCTCCTATACCAAATAAAGCTTAAATTAACGTTTAAACCAAAAGTATGTTACTGCAATTTAGCAATCACAATTTAAAAGGCAGGAATGTCAAACTCATTATGCCAACATCTAGAAAGCATCACTGGAAGTGTTTTAATAGTTACATAGTTCTGTAAAACATGTAACATGCAACAAGTTAACATACAAGATGAACTTGTTGATTGTGTACCAAACTCTTGTGCAAGAACGGCCTGGGCTTATTCCATGGGCTGAAAAGAGTGTAACTAGAGAGGTAATAGGGCTCCTCAGAAACCAAAGCGCCCATCTCCTGTGAGCACAGGAGATGGGCAAGGTCCTCCGAGTATTTCTGTTTCTGTTTTTACTGTGAAAAAAAACACAGACATAGGAACTTTCAACAGTTACTGGCGATGTCTTGAGGACAGTCCATATTATGGACAAGGAGGTGCTGAGGCATATGAAGGCAGATCAATCTATTCTTACTTTTGTGTTTTGAATCAGACACCTGGTCTATCCATTACAGCAATTTAGGCACAATCCCATATACTTTAATTTTGCACTATAATCTCATGTCGAGGTCGGTGGGGGGGCGCTGCAACCTGGCGCCCTGCCAGCTGCGTGTCAGTTTTTTTCAACTTTTATTTTTTTAGTGTATGTTTTTAATGTTTCTTTGTGTGTTTGGTGTTGGGGGTGGTGTGGGGGAAACGGTTTTGGTCGCCTCGTCCACGGAGAGGCGACTTTTTCCAGGTCGCCTCCCCCGTGGCCTAACAGCGAGGATCGGGCAGCCTTTCTTGGAGACACGTCCGGGGCTTCGGCGGCGGGCGGGCGCAGTGCGGGCTCATGGGTGGAGCGGGCGAGCCGGAGGAGAGCGCTCAGTTTCGCTGGACCGCGGCAGCCGGCAGCCTGAAAGCCGTGGTCTGCAGAGCTCCAGCTGGTGCGGCGTCTGCAGCCTGGGATCCCTCGCTGGGGACCCAGAGAGGAAGATGCTTCCACTCTGACTGCCGGCCCGCGGCCAACTTTAACCGCGGGCGCGGCATGGACTTGCCATCAGGAGTGGGATCCCTTGCTGGGGATCCCTGGAGGGGAGCTTCGACTTCGCCTGCGTTACCTGTGGTGCTTCTGGCAGCGGCGCAAACTCTAAATCACCGACCGATGGCCTGGGGCCTACACCAATCTGAAGCCACGGTCTCCGGTGGGGGAGGCACCGATTCAGGACTTACTTTGACTTTCATTCATCTGGACGCCCGCAGCGGCGACTGCGGAGGGTTGAGGTCCCGACCATGGGGGAAAATGGAGGAGGACTGGCCAATTTTTGTGCCTTCCACCACAGCGAAGAATGCTGTGGTGGATGTTTGTGTTACATTTTTATGGTGTTTTTGTGTGTTCTTTCTCATTGTACCGCTGCTGGCTAATTCATTTCACTGGCACTTTATGTGCAATGTGACGAATAAAACAGTATTGTATTGTATTGGTATCTCATTGAAAACATTTTGAAAAGTTAAAATACATCACATTCATTATTTTCCTTCATCTGGTTACATCCTCAAAAACTCCAGTAGATTTGTCAAACATTACTTTCTTTTGACTCTGTCAATTGTGGACTTTGTCTAAATGCTCTGCATCTTTTGAATGTTTTAAGATGAACTCTAGCATTTTCACCACCTCCAAGATCAGGTAAACTGGTCTAGAATTCCCTGTTTTCTCCCTATTGTTTTTAAATGGTGGGTTTACAATTGTTCCACTCTAACCCATTGGAAGTGTTTCAGAGTCTAAAGAATATTGAAAAACAATTACCAATACACACACCAGTCTTGGGCCATTTCTTTAAGCACTCTGTGATACAGGTTTATAAACCCCAGATTTTGGGGTTTTTAAATCATTTAATTTTCCCTAATACTTTTTCCATACTACTTCCTTCCTAGACCATGTTATTTGTACCCTTCCTTGTGAATATGGAACAGTAGTTGAAATACAATAACAGAAGAATTGATGAAAATGTTCTTCTACCCATATGCAATTAATCTCATATATTGCGTGCAAATATTATAGTAACTTTTACATTGCTTACATATGTACAGTACATGTCCAAACAGCAATAGTCAAAAAGGGTTATTAAAATCCACATTATCCACAAACATGTGTGAAATATTTTAAATTTCATGTGCGATGCTCCGCTATTCCCTGGGAAACGTCTTTTAATTTTGCACTGTACAACTGTTGCTTGCAAGATGACAATAAAGGTTGATTTGATTGATTGATTGATTGATCTACCACTTGCATAAAGTTCTCGCAATAGGTTGTGGTATGGATCTGCTTAAACTATCACAAGGCATGGAGATCGCTATCAAAACACGGTGAGGACCAGGGGACCACAATTTCATGGCGGCCGCGTACGCATGTGCACACTTACACACACGAGGCTTCAGCCGTGGGCCCTGTGGATGGTAATTACGGAAACGACGGCCCAGGCTTACGGCCAGCGCGGAGAAGCAGTGGGAAATCCAGATCAACTCTGCCCGTCTCGCCGGTTAATCTTCAGCCCTGCTTGGACTGACGGGATACCAGTCCGGAGCCGTGGAGCTAGCGCTGCTTCTCCGCGCTGGCTGTGTATCCCTCCTGCCCCCCACTCCCCTGTCCCTGACAAAACATCAGTAAAGAATCTGTCTAACTTCATGGTGAGTTGTTCGATGTGGTAGGTAAATTTAACAAACAAAAATAATTAACTACTTTGCCAAATTCAATTATCATCAGAAGCAGTCAACCCATTTTACCTACTACATTGCATTTGTAGGAGCCAGCATACACTTTGCCCATTGGCACAGATTTAAGACCCGTCAGCCTTGAATGTTTTGAAGGTCAGGTTATTTTGCTGGCTTTGAATTCTCTCTTAATTAAACCTTTTCAAATCACGTGAACTAGAAATGTATGAACATGTACTGCTGCTTAGTAAACATTATTGATAGTCCTTTAGTTACAAGTTTCAACTCTGAAGCTGCTCACACTTTAGTGAGCCCGTCAGCCAGATACCAGTTACAATGAAACTATCCGCATTCAACAGGATTATGAAAAACCAACAGCAACTTCAGCTATGATGTCGTTCACTTTGTGCAATATTTGAAATAACGGTTAACTATAGCATAGTTAACAAAATACTTGGCCTGAAAAAAACTAAATTTATGCTCACTATGGTTTTCAAATCAATATTTCAAAATAACAGGTTTTAAAATACATTACTTATTTTGCACAAGGTTGGTGTGATATCAACCATCAATACTCTCAAAGGTTAATTAAAATGTTGTTTTCTTATTGCTGGTTAACAGAATGAGAATCCAATAATATAATTTGATATTTTATCATGTGCATCCACAACCACTTCAAATGCAGAATAAGGTTAATGAGCAAGTAATACGCAATCATGTGTGACTAAGCTTATTCAGCACAAGTAATGCACCACGTCACTAAAATATTTCCTTGCTCTTCTGCCACCAATCTAATGAACAAGTAGCAACTTCGCTGCTAATGTAAGGTGCTGGATCAGTGCTGATTCATACCACTGGCTATCCAACCGTAACAATTTTCCCTAGTTTCTACATTTTATAAGAAGAGATTGGCTGTTAAAATGCTTGCTGCCATCAATGCTGGCACTCAAGAGGTTTATTTTGCTCCTAGAGTAAAACAAATGTATCAAAAATAGTCTCTGCATTTTCCTGTGGGCAATTCATGATATTTCATTTATAAAAGACTACTACATTTTAGTGAAAGGTTCCTTCTTTGGGAACACACACATTTAAAAAAACAACAGGGTATTATTGCAAATCACCTAGTTGCATGGAAAGAAGAGTATCTGTCGTGAGTATCTAATTTTACATTTTGCCAGTGCTTGAAAATGAATTCATTTTAAAAAAAGCATCTTCCTAAACAATATGCTTTGTTTTGTCATCTAATTATCCCCATTAACTAGAAAAACTCACCACTGGTTTACCAGGCTCAAAAAGTCTGAAGGTCAGAAACGATAAAACATCATGGTCATCTGTCAAGAAACAGAAAAATTGAATATTTTCACCAACTTGTTCAATCGTTATGACCAACTAAGCTATGTGCACCTTTAACATGACTTTGCTATAAATGCAATACATTTTATACACGTTTGCTACAAACATACCTGCAAGGGCCCCAGTTGCTGCAGAGATTCCAAAGAAACCCTCCAACGGAAGTACCATATTTTCTACGTTGGCACAAAGTTCATAATCATCATTATTTGGTGTAAAGCCATTATGTATCATGACCTACAAAAGAAAAAATACACATTTAGGAATCTTACTATGTATCACTGAGAATCTATCCAAATAAAAACAACTTTAAAGCATTCTCCAGCAGTACATTACCCGGTGAATTCATCGTCAAAAATAAACATTACTGCTTACCTTGGGGAATTTTTTTTTTAAAAGCACGTTTTTTATATGTATAAGATATTTTAAGGTTGCGTACCAATGCATGACTGGAGCAAGATTATTTAGCTGATTAAACTTTTGTGCACGCTCCCACTCCCAGCAACAAATTGACATGCATGGGGATGAATATGAAAACTATTACATTTAAAACCTAGATCTTACACTTTGGAAATTCAGTTGACCGAATGGCCTTTTTCCATGTCATAAGAAAAATGACGTTTAATAGGACAATTTAGAACAGCTTAAGATATATAAATGTTAAAAATGAGGAAACAAAAGTAAACATTTACATCCAAAGAATGGAGAAAAGTCAAGGTATAAAACATTTGGACAATCAAATTAAGCTCACAGCTTTAAATTAAAGGCAAGAATGGATAATTAGAAAATGCTGAAACATGAAAAAATAAATGAGGGCAAACAATGACATTGAGAAAGAACATAGGTGGGAAATTAGGTATTCAGTACTATAACAGAACTTCAACTGTAAACAGACAAAAGAGGTGAACATTGTGCAAGACGCATAGGACTGAAAAGCAGTTTGCAGGGTTATTTCCTCCAACTATGGAACGATTTTCCAAATGAGGAAAGATTTTTACAAAAAACATTTAAATTTATTTTTGAATCGGGCATATTATTGAACAATATATTTAGAAAAATAATCAAATACTTGTTGACAACAGAAGTTAGTTATTCCCATCTAACTATTAAGTGCATAATCTCACAAGGTTACAATATATTTGGAACATGTCCAAGCACAGGAGACTTACAGTCAACGTTTTCTTGTAGTAGATTATTCTGGCCCTCACAGGATAAGGCTTGTTTCTAAAATCTCTTAAACAAGAACCCAACGCTTGTGTTGTACCATCACTGCAGAAATAAATTATTTTGGTATCAAAACATAAAACACAATGTCATACAATGATCACATTCAGATATAGTTTTATGTTACCTTAATTCTGAATTTTTAACCAAACATTTACGTCTGGTTTTCTTGTGCAAATTAAATCTTCTGGAGGCAAGCCAGGCAGCATCATTGGAGGAAAAAAGACACACCAACCAGTCTGAAGAAAGATCCGACCTGAAACGTCATCTGCTTTGCCTTCCACAGATGCTGCCTGGTTAGCTGTTTTTTTTTCAGCACTTTGCCTTTTGCTCAAGGTTCTAGCATCTGCAGTCACTTGCGTCTATATATTTTCTTGTTTGTTCTGTTGCCCAAGTACTGCAATTTTGATTGTATGATCTAAAACTTGTGTCTGCAGCATTTTAGGTGCTGAATCCACAACAGTTTCATCAACTCGTATCAATAAACTGTAATGGCATCAAGAGAAATATGCAAATTTCACTTAATTAAAATTTGAGTCAGAGTCACACAAATTTTTAAGATGTGGGAGAAAAAACAAAGGGCTCAGAGGGAACCCATGCAGTCATAGGTACAACATGCAAAGTAGAGGTCAGGACTGAACATGGGTGTCTGGTGCTGTGAGGCAGCAGCAGCTCTACAAGCCAGCACTGAAGTTAACAAAAATAAATTATACTAGAGTGTTTATTCGTGTTCTATTTTAAAATTAGTGATCTGGGGCCAACTATTTACAATGTATAATGATAAAACTGAATCAGCAGGATTGTGACCTGTAGCCAAATGCACTAATGATACAAATATAGATAGGCTTGCAAGTTGTTAGGAAGTCAAAACAACTGCAAAGGGTTAAAGATCCATTAAGTGAACAGGCAAGTTGGTAGATCATGCAAGTCATTTAAAGAAAGCAAGACTACAAAATGCTGCAATACCCAGGGGTCCTACAACATGAATCAAAGTTATCATGCATATATGGCAAATGATTAATAAGATTTTATTGCAATAGGGTGTGGTATATAATAGCAGTTAAGATTTGATGCAACTTCACCAGACTACACCAGAAGCACTGCAGAGTTTTGATCCTACGTACAATGAAGGGTGTGCCCGAGTTTAAGGTTGCTGGGAGTAGGGATGTGACATATGAAGAAAGGTTGAGAAGTTAGACCTATGCTCATTGGAATACAAGTGATCACTGAACATTGAGGGGGATTTTGACACTATATTTCGTTGAGTGGGGTCACTGAGTGCCAAGTGGCGTTGTTTCAGAATAAGTGAGATGAGAACTGTAGTGACAGATTTTATATACTCAAGGATTCTTTCTTCAAAAGTCACTCTAATTGATGACCGAGGATCAGAAGGTAATTAATACGCACTCACAAGCTCTCCATGAGACAGTCAATGCCATCGAAAGATAAATCTTCCAAACACAGTCTCTTGATTAATAGTTTCTTTATTGTAGTAGTACAAACTAGAGGGAGTTAGATGTGGCCCTTGTGGCTAAGGGGATCAGGGGGTATGGAGAGAAGGCAGGTACGGGATACTGAGTTGGATGATCAGCCATGATCATATTGAATGGCGGTGCAGGCTCGAAGGGCCGAATGGCCTACTCCTGCACCTAATTTCTATGTTTCTATGTTTCTAAACAGTAAGATAATCATAAAGGCTTCTTCTTGTATAAACACATTTCAATCATACTCGTAGTAATGCTCTTGCATGGCCAACAACTATGTCTCTTCCCCGATCTTCTACAAAATAAACTAAAAACCATGGGAGTCTGCACGAGAATCCCAGCCGCAAACATGCCTCAGACTACGTATAAATCCCACCCACATAACTACAGGCAGATAAAATGTAAAGATAACTGGTTATTACTGGTTATAAAGTTGAGTTAAGCTAAACGGCTACTACAAGAACATTTTTTATTGAGGGTCTTGTCTCTTTTAGAATTCCATATCCTAATGTGCTGCAGAAGCAGTCATTTGATATTTTCAAGGTAACATTTAAACTGCAAGAAGCCAAGGGGTAATGGGAAAGTGACTTTGAGATTAAGACTGGATTAGCCATGATTTTCTTAATACAGGTTTGAGGTGTTGCCTGACATAACTTGCTCACATTTTTCTATGCACAGTGGAGGTTTTTGAATCGTATGATAAATTACATTTTTTGGAATGCTCATGAATGTTACATTTTTAAACATACAAAAGTTCTGACAACTGGTTCTGCTTGATGCATGATTTAATCATCTGTTAGAATGACACTGTCAGGTGATGCATCATAGCTTAGTGTGACATGTAGATCACCATCAACAGCAACCATGTTAGGCTCACTGCACCAAGCCTATGAGCCTATGCAATACTTTAATACAACATGTTCTGGTCATTTTCTCATTTTTATTTGTTGGAGATTGCTATGAAAACATCTATTCACCAACCGTGATATAGAATAGTTAACATTCATTGAAACCAATGAAACAGATTGAGTGTGGGTTTCATAGTCCACTCAAAGTGATAGCACTTGTGACAATGATTCAACCATGAGCTCAAAGTCCAAGTCTACATCTATTAGATATTTGTCAATTATGCTGAATTAGCTCTTGGAATATATACACACACTCAGTTAATTGATACCCTTTAGAAGTTGACTATTTAACATTATTCTCAATGTACAGTGCCCTCCATAATGTTTGGGACAAAGACCCATCATTTATTTATTTGCCTCTGTACTCCACAATTTGAGATTTATAATAGAAAAAAAAATCACATGTGGTTAAAATGCACATTGTCAGATTTTAATAAAGGTAATTTTTATACATTTTGGTTTCACTATGTAGAAAATACAGCAGTGTTTATACATAGTCTCCCCATTTCAGGACACCATAATGTTTGTGAAACTGTAATGTCATGTAAATGAAAGTAGTTATGTTTAGTATTTTGCGGGTAAGGTCATGGAAGCGAGCGGGTAAGATCATCTCTGACCCCTCTCACCCTGACCACAAACTCTTTGAATCACTTCCCTCTGGAGGTCGGCTCCGGTCTGTCAAAGCTGCCAAAGCCAGACATAAAAACTGCTTTTTTTCCCCACGAGTAGTTTTACTCAATAACCAAAAATCTGTAGCCTCCTTTTTGCTCTGGTATTTTATTTAATTCACATGTTTTATTATTAATGTTTAATGTTTTATGTATCATTCTTAACTGTCACTATGTCATGTTGTCAGTTGTGGGCGGAACACCAAGGCAAATTCCTTGTATGTGAATTCTTGGTCAATTAACTTAATCATTCATTCATTCATTCATTCATTTGTTGAATATCCTTTGCATGCAATGACTGCTTGAAGTCTGCGATTCATGGGCATCACCAGTTGCTGCGCGTCTTCTCTGGTGATGCTCTGCACGGCCTGTATTGCAGTCATCTTTAGCTTATACAGGTGCACAACCTTTTATCCGAAATTCCAAATAACGAAAAGCTCCGAATAGCGGACATTGTTTCGGTCCTTGAAGAAAGGTCCTTGAAGATGTTCACCGAGGGCGGCCCGCAGAGGTGACAGCGGAACCTCCGGTCGGCCCTCGAAGAAAGGGGAACTAAATCCCCATTAATAAAAGAGAAGGTGAGGGTATATTGCGCGGGAGGGTTAATAATTGACAATCTGCTGCTGCCTGCCCGCTGTGTTAAAAAGTTCCCACGGTAGACTCACGATACACAGTGTATCGTGAGTCTTGCGTGGGAACTTTTTAACTCAGCAGGCAGGCTGCAGCAGATTGTCGTTCCCTTCAGTTTCACCCCACCTACACCCCTCTGCTTCCCGGCCATGTGTGTGACCCCATCCCTCCCCTCTCCAGCTCCCCGCCCATTGCACTGGCGTGGGGGCTTTGCACTGTCTTCACGTCAGCGATGCCAGCAGGTCAGTGCCAGTCACCGGAGACGTCAGGACCAACAGGACACCGACCCCCAGGCCCACTGCAAGCACGGAGATCCCAGAGACCCACAGCCAGCAGCAGCCCAGCCCCGTTCCAACTCCAGAGGAAAACTGCAAACTGGCCGGATACGTCAGGACCACAAGAAGCCGCACCCCGATGGGCCGCTACGGCGACAAGTGGCAGTTCGCCCACAGCCCGAGCTGCGCCCCCTCATCGGGACACCGACCCCCAGGCCCACTGCAAGCACGGAGATCCCAGATCAGCAACTCCAGCCCAGCCCCGCTCCAACTCCAGAGGAACACGTAGGGGCAGAAGCTGATGGTGTGCAAGGTACGTCTTGTTCTTGGGGTGGCGCAGCTTGGGGTGTGGGTGAACTGCCACTTGTCGCCGTAGCGGCCCATCGGGGAGCGGATTCCTCTGGAGTTGGAGGGGGAGGAGGGTATTGTGCTGTTTGATCGCCCCCTGCTATGCCAGGGACAGGGAGACACAGCAGCTTTTGAGAATGGTGGGCAATCACTTCCAAAGTTCTGCCCACAGTCAGTACACCTCTCCTACACTTGTCTCCCGCACTAAGATCATCTCGCAGAGAATGATCCCAGCCTAACCCTCCCTATTCTCTCCTATTCTGCAAGAAAAAAACTATATTGAAGACACTGCCGGGATCGAGGCGCAAACTCACGACCTTGCGGATATGAGCCGAGCACTCTACCACTGAGCCAGCCGTTACAATCTATGCTAAAAATCTTCCATTCCGAAAGCCGAAAAATTCCGAATTACGAAAAGTGTCTGTTCCCAAGGCTTTCGGATAAAAGGTTGTGCACCTGTACTTGTTTTGGGGGCTTGTCCCCTTCAGTTTTCTCTTCAGCATGTAAAAGGCATGTTCAATTGGGTTCAGATCGGGTGATTGGCCAATCAAGAATTGACCATTGTTTAGCTTGAAAATCTCTCCTGTTGCTTTTAGCAGTATGTTCGGGATCACTGTCTTGCTGTAGAATGAACCGCCGGCCAATGAGGTTTGAGGCATTTGATGGAACTTCAGCAGCTAGTATGTGTCTATACACTTCAAAATTCATTATGCTACAACCATCAGCAGTTGTATCATCAATGAAGATAAGTGAGCCAGTACCTTCTGCAGCCATACATGCACAGGCCATAACATCCCCACCACCTTGTTTCACAGATGAGGTGGTATGCTTTGGATCTTGGGCAGTTCTTTCTCTCCTCCATACTTTGCTCTTGCCATCACTCTGATATAAGTTAATCTTCATCCCATCTGTCCACAAGATCTTTTTCCAAAACTGTGGTTGCTCTTTTAAGTACTTCTGGGCAAACTGTAACCTGGCCATCCTATTTTTGCAGCTAACCAGTATTTTGCATCTTGTAGTGTAGCCTCTGTATTTCAGTTCATGAAGTCTTCAGCAGACACTGGTCATTGACAAATCCACACCTGAAGAGTGTTTCTGATCTGTCGGACAGGTGTTTGGGGATTTTGCTTTATTATAGAGATAATTCTTCTGTCATCAGCTGTGGAGGTCTTCCTTGGCCTGCCAGTCCCTTTGCGATTCGCAAGCTCATCAGTGCTCTCTTTCTTCTTAAGATGTTCCGAACAGTTGATTTTGGTAAGCCTAAGGTTTGGCTGATGTCTCTAACAGTTTTATTCTTGTTTCTCAGTCTCAAAATGGCTTCTTTGACTTTCATTGGCACAACTTTGGTCCTCATGTTGATGAAAACAACCATAAAAGTTTTCAAAGGTGATAGAAAGATTGCAGGAAAGACTAGGTGCTGTGAGCTCTCTTATACCTGCATAAAGGAAGCATTTAAACACACCTGAGCAATTACAAACACCTGTGAAGCCATGTGTCCCAATCATTATGTTGCCCTGAAATGGGAGGACAACGTATAAACACTGCTGTAATTTCTACATGGTGAAACCGAAATGTATAAAAATACCCTTTAATAAAATCTGGCAATGTGCACTTTAACCACATGTGATTTTTTTCTATTACAAATCTCAAATTGTGGAGTACAGAGGCAAATAAATAAATGATGGGTCTTTGTCCCAAACATTATGGAGGGCACTGTATTTCAAATTCCTCCCTCTTTCTTTGTTATGTTTAAAGGTCTAGTAGATATTAAAGGTCAAGGTAAAGGACAGATTAAAACAAATTTATATGACATTACTTTTACATAAGAGATATACCCATATTGAAAAATTGAACTCTTGTTACGCGAGTCATTGAAACCTACCAGCAGAATCACATTATGCGTCTCCATTCAAATATGATCTAAATTGCTGATGAAACTTGGAAAAGGCTAAAAACTTACTTCTGATGATCATAAAGTTGACGGCCATTATTTCCAACGACAAGTATTACTGGGTTATTTTTCTGCAAGTTGCAAAACAAACTCATTTTATCTTTGCACAATAACTATTCTGCAACAATAAGAGTAACTTTTGCTTTGAAAATTAATAATGTACGTGCTGCCGGGGGTGATGGTTGATGCAGATACTATGGTGGCATTTAGTTTTTGGATAGACATTGTTTTCTAACCATTTGAATCACTTCCCTCTGGAAAGCGAATCTGGACTGTCAAAGCTGCCACATAAAAACAGCTTTTATTCATGAGTAGCTCTACTCAATAGCCCAAAATCTGTAGCCTCCTTTTGCTCTGGTATTTTGTTTGGTTGGCATGTTTGATCAACGGCGTTTTATTATAAATGTTTAGTGTTTTATGTGTCATTCGTAACTGTCATTGTATGTCATGTTGTCACGTGGGTGGAGCACCAAGGCAAATTCCTTGTATGTGAATACTTGGCCAATAAACTTAAACTTATTCATATGGCTATGCAGGGAATGGAGGGATATGGATTATGTGCAGGCAGATAAGAATTGGTCTTGGCATCATATTCGGCACCGACATTGTTGGCCGAAGGGCACGTGCTAGCGCCATACTGTTTTATCTAAAAGAATGTGAAATTGATGAAAATTGCAGAAATTTTGGAAAAGCTGGATGATTGTAAAACTGTCTGTACCAATTATGAGTGAAAACAAACATTCATTATTGAATTCATAATCTCAAGGGAACGCAAATGATAGTTTGGACACCACAAAAATTGAGGGAAACCAAGGTGGGATGGGAAAATGCCATGTAACTGAATGGTAGCACTGTATAACTGAAGGTAATTCAGGGTTTCTTTTATGAAGCCCTGTTGAAATGGTACATTTCAGGCTAGATCAGAGGAAGAAAAATGGCAACGATTGTATTTGCAAGATTTTACTCCAACTGGTCAAAATAACATCTTCCCTGAAATTGTCTATTTATACATACCTTTCCATCATTATCAAAGGAGTCAAAAAAAATTCCAAGGCCATTCCATGAGTCAGATGCTCCAAACACTGGACCATCCAAGCCCTGACTTTCTGTGTACCAGATCGCCTGATATGAAAGGAAGCAAATTAAGTTTGTGAACATCACAGTAATTAAAAAATATCAAATATTTTAAGATGTCATTACCAGTCCATCAGCTCCAACTCTTCCTCTACCCGTCACACGGAAGGTAACTTCAATTTCCCAATTTTCAAAGGTGAGTTTGCTTTTTGTCCAAACAGATCCCTTTTGGCTTTTCAGTGATGGTGTTATCCTGACTTGATCTGCACTAGGTATTGCATCTAAAATAAATACAAAAAATGACATAGCATGATGAAACTAATTGTTCCATAGAGGTCAATCAAATAACCCCAACTTTGAACCATCCGAGCTCACCAGGTCTGCTGAAGCAGATAACCAGCACATTTAAGACGAAGCTCTGAAAATTCACTGATTCATAGTGGATTCATAGTGGATGCATTAGTGATAATTTTTCCAAACTCTTTAGATTCTGGAGTAGTTCCTGAGGATTGGAGGGTAGCTAATATAACCCCACTTTTTTTAAAAAGGGAGGGAGAGAGAAAACGGGGAATTACAGACCAGTTAGTCTAACATCGGTAGTGGGGAAACTGCTAGGTCAGTTATTAAAGATGGGATAGCAGCACATTTGGAAAGTGGTGAAATCATTGGACAAAGTCAGCATGGCTTTATGAAAGGTAATTCATGTCTGACGAATCTTATAGAATTTTTCGAGGATGTAACTAGTAGAGTGGATAAGGGAGAACCAGTGAATGTGTTATATGTGGACTTTCCGAAGGCTTTCGACAAGGTCCCGCATAAGAGATTAGTATACAAACTTAAAGCACACGGTATTGGGGGTTCAGTATTGATGTGGATAGAGAACTGGCTGGCAGACAGGAAGCAAAGAGTAGAATAAGCAAATTAAATATTTTTAGTGATTTTTAAAATATAATTGTTCAGGAAAAGATGGCTAATAGAAGACAAAGGGTTATGATAGAAGAGCTAGACACCCGTGACCAGAGAAGTTACAAACAGATTTGTGCTAGGATCTCTGTTATTTGTGAGTATACAAGTTATATAAATGACTTGGACACGAATGTAGACGGGTTGATTAGTAAGTTTGCAGGCGACGCCAAGGAGTTGAGGATTGTGGGGAAGTCTGTTGAACTATACAGCGGGATATAGACAAGCGAGACAAATGAGAGGAGAACAGGCAGATGGGATTTAGTTCGACTAAGTGTGCCGCACTGCGCTTTGAGAGGTAAAAATGTACGGGATGAGTATGCAATTAATTGCAAGACCCTAAATAGCGCTGATCTACAGAGGGAACTTGGGTGTCCATGTCCACAGCTCCCTGAAAGTGGCAACACAAGTAGACAGTGGTAGAAACCCATCTACCTCTTTATAAATTGTTGAATGGCTACGTTGAAAACAGTGCATGTTATGCCTAATCATGTTCATTAAAATGATAGCATTTATTATCAAATGAATTAATTCAAAGTACAAGATTTTATCATCTACAGCTGCATAATTACTAAAGTGCAAATTATCATTAAATACAAACGTATGGATTAGATGGTGTTGATAATGCCAAGACATTAATGACAAACGAATCGTGCCGTTACACCAAGCTGTCAACATTACTCTCCTGCAAACAAACTCAAATGTTGACAATTTAAACATTTGAACATGTTGTTACGTTATTCATATAAATTGTTATACTATTCAAACCATTTAATGCAAATCAAGTGTCAATAAACACGATAGTTCTAAAGTAATGAGTAGTGGGTTGAGAAAGTGGACACTGAAGTTTCTAAATGGACATGGATAGTACAAAGCAAGACGACATAACGAAACGTTATCAAAGTCTGGTTCAGCCACAACTGGAGAATAGTGTCCCAATCTGGTACCACACCTTTCGAAAAATGTGAAGATTTAGGAGAGTTCAGAAAGCATTTATGGGCATGTCCCACTTAGATTTTTCAAGTCGTCAAGTCGTAGCAGGTCGCTAAAAAAACGGCAACTGGAACAGCGACTGTCAGAGTGGAACACACACACACATCGCTTCCTTCACCAGCCGGTTATGCAGGAGGGGGACAGGGCAAGTGGGAGGAGCGCTGTCTGAGTGAAATTCACCGGGAGCAAAGCACGACGCAAACCACGATGAACAGGAAGGTTGGCACTGTAATTAAGACAGTGAAAGCACAGTGTACGGGAAGGGTTCACTTTAAAAGGGGGGGGGGGGGGGGGAGACAGAGTAGGGAGGAGTGGAGACAACTTTTAAGAAGCAAGAGATACACGGCTGTGAAGCTCGGCGGACATTAACATTACCGGTAGGTTATCCTTGTTCTGAAAACTTCCATTTACGTTTTTTTGCCCAATGAGCACCGTCGTCAGCCTACCTCACCAGCCCACAGCCGACATCACCATGGCCACCTACCACAACAGCACCAACCACACGCAACAACCTATGGCATCAAAACCACTGTCGCCGCCAATTTTTGAACATGTTGAAAAATTAGCGGTGACCAGAATGACGCCGCAACTAGTTACGAGAATGCGGGAACTACTCCTCACCACGCAGGCAACACCCCGGCAACCTCCAGCGAACTCATAGTCTCTTGTAGTCACATAAAAAGTCGTGTAAGTGGCACACAGGCCCATTACCAAAATGATTCCAAGAATGAGGGGCTTGGGCTATCCGGAGGTACTGGAGAAACTAGAAATGGTCTCCTCAAAATAGAGATTGTGATTTGTTTTAAATTATAAAATACCTACCCACAACACTGATACATATACATAAACCTGTCCTATCCATATATCTGTCCAAATATTGTTTAAAAGTCATAACTCTCAACCCCACAACTCGGGCAGGAGAAGTCGCCGTTGCGGAAGCTCTGAAAAGCGGTCTCCCACCAGGGACCCACGCGCTCCCGGTGTCACCGTCCACCAGACCTGGGGCCGGAGCCTCCGAATCTCTGAGGACGGGCCGCAGCAGCGCGCCACCACAGCTCCTCCCGCTCCGAACCCGGCCAGTCCGCGATGGTAGTAGGGCTGAGATTGCAATAAATCAAAAGTATTTCTGAGGGACCTCAACGACAGTGTCTTTCAAAAGTCTAATGATGATTTTAATATTTCTGACATCAGTTCAGCAGTATCTCTGGTGTCCAGGTTTGATGGTATCAGGCTTGTCAAGTTTCCCAGTAAATGAAAATCAAAATAAATTGCAGATGCTGGAAACCTCAATAAAAACCGAAGATGTTGCAAGAACTCAACAGGTCAGACAGCATCTGAGGAAAGAGTTAAGGGCCTGACCAACTTATCAGGGCTCAAAATTGTACAACTCCACCAGACTGTTAGGTTCTGCAACTGTTTTTCATTATACAAGTCTAAGATACACAATTAAACAATAAATAATTTGCATAATTTAAGTAAACCAAAGATTCTATTCATCTCTGTGTTCCAGAAAATAAAGTTATATATTATTTTCTAAGAACACAATCTCCCCCACCCCATAATGTCTGTGCAGTTTAACTCAGACAATAATTATTAAATGGCTCGGTAATCGTTTTGCTGAACACCTGCTCTCAGTCTGGCTAAACCTACCTGATCTCCCGGTTGCTCAACACTTTAACTTCCCCTCCCATTCCCACACGGACCTTTCTGTGCTGGTCCTCCTCCATTGTCAGAATGAGGCCCAGCGCAAATTCAAGGAACAGCACCTCATATTTCGCTTGGGTAGCTTCCAACACCGCTGCCGAGGAAAATCCTGAAGACTAGCTACAGAGGCCACATGACAAACGAGGAGATATACCAGGAAACTGCCACAAAGCCTCTCAGCCAGGACGCAGGATGAAATTTGCGGGACGTACTCAGAATGTCACCAGAACGTGCACCTAAGATAGCAATGACATGGCAACCTGACGGAAGAGGGTAAAGAGGCCGACCAAAACTCACATGGAGGCGAACATTCCAGAAGGATTTGGAACCCCGGGACGCAAACCTATCGATGGTGGATGACGTCACACATGACCGAACAGAATGGCGAAAGCTTGCTGCCCAATGTACTCTAGAGTGTGGGAGGAACTAAGTCTAATTCTAAGTAAGCTTACACCCCAGCAGTATGAACATTGACTTCTCTAACTTCAAGTACCCCTTGCTTTTGCTCTCTCTCCATCCCCTCCCCTTCCCAGTTCTCCAACCAGTCTTACCAAAGATCTTATAGCGAAGCAAGATGGATTACTCTCACGCAAACGTGAGGTCCGCTCATGGGCGGATTCATGGGTGATTATAGGACACATTTTAGCAACCTGACTCCGCCATCTTGTTCCGCCATCTTGCTCCCGCCTTCTTGCTTCCGGCCAAAGATTGGATCCGCAGCGGGAAGAAGGAGTGCGGGGTCCGGGGCAGCGGGGAGAGAGAGTGCGGGGTCCGGGGCAGCGGGGAGAGAGAGTGCGGGGTCCGGGGCAGCGGGGAGAGAGAGAGGGGGTCCAGGGCAGCGGGGAGAGAGAGTGCGGGGCCCGGGGCAGCGGGGAGAGAGAGAGCGGGGTCCGGGGCAGCGGGGAGAGAGAGTGCGGGGCCCGGGGCAGCGGGGAGAGAGAGTGCCCCAAGACAATGTTTCTTATTTAATGTCCCTTGTCTAGTCTGAAATAAAGTTCATTATTGGATTAGAAGAAATATAATTGTGTGTGTTATATACATTTATATAATTTTCATGTATGTGTGTTTATAAACATTTTATTCCTTAACAAGAATCAACAGAATTATGAACTAACAGAATTATGAATCTAACCCTATATCACACACAAAAAGTCCCCCCCTGTCAATCACCCTGCAAGTCGGGTCGGTTCCGGTTACTACAAAATCAACTCAAACACTGTTTGTGAGCCATTTAAAAAGAAATGATTTAAAAAACATTAAAAAAGACAATTACCAGAATCAAATTTTATTCTTGACAAGAAGTTTGAACTGACAGATTTATGAATGTGACCCACACAAACTGTTGCCCCACAACATTGATTACAGTGCGAGTCGGATTGGGTTAGGTAGGCTCAGGTTGCTAAAATGGGTGTGGAAAAATGCCCATGATCCCCTCCATAGCGTACTACACGTCAGTCCATTGCATTTAGCAGGAGTAGCCTATCTTGCTTCGCTATAAGATCTTTGGTCTTACTGTCTCCAACTACATATTATCTCTGTACCGCCTACTCCCCTGACATCAGTCTGAAGGGTCGTGATCCAAAACATTACCCATTCCTTCCCTCCAGAGATGCTGCCTGTATCCCAGCATTATGTGTCTATCTTTGATTTAAACCAGCATCTGCAGTTCTTTCAGAAACAATTGTATGTGTTCTACTGCCTTGTTTTTCTCTTAGGAGGAGATTCATGTAGAATCGAATGCTTTCCCCAAATCAAATGCTTTCCAAATCTAGAAAACTTTGAAAGGTTGTAAGAAAGTTGTCTACAAGCATCGTCTGCCTCTTCCTTTAAGACGATGAGATGGAGCCAGGCTGATTGTGGCATTTCATCATTCTAAAGTTGTTTTATCTTCTTTCTCCTCTCCCCCCCATCCCAACATATTAATTCATACTTGCCTGCGTTTGGCTCATATCCCTCTAAACCGATCCTATCCATGTACCTATCTTTTTGTTTCTTAAACGTTGCAATAGTCAAATTTAATTGCCTTGGCCTTTCTGGAAATAGATCTGCTTCTGCTATAGTTTCAAAGTACACATTTCTATTTTTACTATTTCACTTACCAGTTTTCAAGTGACTCATATCACTCCCAACCATCTTCTCCATCCTAATATGATCAGTAAAATAAGTATGGATTTTTGATTTCCCTCAATTTCCTTTCACTTTGCTATCCATTATGCACCCATGGTTATATTTAATATCTCCTAATTAAAAAGCTGTGTACTAATATTCTGAACTTCACTTCTAGCTATCATCCTCGTCTGTTATTAGCAAACAATCTCCTGAGAGAAATTATCGAGCATTGTACCTTTGAATACATCCTATATTGAGAGCATCCTGAATACATCCTATAGCTATATTTAAGAGGGAGTTAGATGTGGCCCTTGTGGCCAAGGGGATCAGAGGTTATGGAGAGAAGGCAGGTACGGGATACTGAGTTGGATGATCAGCCATGATCATATTGAATGGCTGTGCAGGCTCGAAGGGCCGAATGGCCTACTCCTGCACCTAATTTCTATGTTTCTATCCTGTTAACCCAATGCTTTAACCATCAACTGACTAATGTGACTATTCCAGATTACCAGAGTGCCCCTCATTCAAGTATAGAGTATTTCACGTAATTATTCACAATAAGAAATAAGTGGAAAATAACTCTCTCATAGAAACAAAAAGGCAACCATTCTACACGATCATCTGCTTTCGAGTGGCATACCATTCATTAAACAACCGAAAAAATGTGGGAAGATTCAAAACATAGATTCCATGCAACATTAGAAGTTGGGGTAATCAGGCTAATTTCAATCAAGAGGTAATTTCATCTAGCCAATAACTCTACAATCCTCACATTGAAGATTGGGGAATAGATTGACTAAGAAACATACACAATGATGGAATGAAGAGAAGAAAGGCTTACAAGAACAAGCGAGAGGGAATTGGAAGATTTGGTAAGACTATTCAATGATCTGAAAATGTAGGAACTGCACATAAATCACTCATCTCACAGATAAAAGGATATGTGAGTGAAATATTACGTGGAGGATTGATATCTTAGGAAATGTGGGGTTTAACAGTAGGTAGCCCAGCTAGAACCCTTTTGATAGCAGCTCCAATCAAAGCAGATTGAGAGCAGGCTGACAGCAGTCCTTTAAAAGAGGGGAGGGAGAGGCAGGGGGAGAGGGGGGAGAAGGAGTGGAGACAACTTTTAAGAAGCCAGAGATACACGGCTATGAAGCTTGGCGGACATTTAACATTACCGGTCGGTTATCCTTGGTTCTGAAAACTACTGGTTACCTTTTTTCCCCCCCAATTCACCAGTCAGCACCGGGTATAACCTACAAGACCCTCATTAGGACCTCCTGGCGACCCACCTATGGCACGAGAATTCTCGCTACTCTCCACCGTGGCTACATTCTAGTCGCCACAAATTTTTCAACATGTTTACTACCATGAAGGTGACTCCCCGGCAACTACCCATGAACATGTGGCGACTGCATAGTCTCCTGCAGTCGCCTAAAAAGTTGCCTAAGTGGGACAGGCCCATTACTCGGATATATGTGAAAAAACTTAAAAAGAATCCTAGAATTCACCAAACAGCAACATTTAATTAACGTCACCAATAATATTACCAATGTCAAAAAACATTCTCATTCATAAATTCAACATTTGTCTTTAAGTATCTAGTAAGCTACCTTATTTGCTTGGCACAAGTCAGCTTGGGCAACGAGAACTCAGCTGCATAGCCATTAACATTATACCAATAATCAATGGTTGGAGAATAAAAGATCCCATAATTAACATCAATTCCACACTAGGATCAGGACATTCTCTGCATGTACAGTACATCATACAGTGCCCTCCATAATGTTTGGGACAAAGACCCATCATTTATTTATTTGCCTCTGTACTCCACAATTTGAGATTTGTAATAGAAAAAAATAAATCCCATGTGGTTAAAGTACATATTGTCAGATTTTAATAAAGGCCATTTTTATACATTTTGGGTTCACCATGTAGAAATTACAGCAGTGTTTATGCATAATCTCCCCATTTCAGGGCACCATAATGTTTGGGACACAGCAATGTCATGTAAATGAAAGTGGTCATGTTTAGTATTTTGTTGCATATCCTTTGCATGCAATGACTGTTTGAAGTCATGGACATCACCAGTTACTGGGTGTCTTCTCTTGTGATGCTCTGCCAGGCCTGTATTGCAGCCATCTTAAGCTTATGCTTGTTTTGAGGGCTAGTCCCCTTCGCTTTTCTCTTCAACATATAAAAGGCATGCTCAATTGGGTTCTGACCGGGTGATTGACTTGGCCACTCAAGAATTTACAATTTTTTAGCTTTAAGAAACTCCTTTGTTGCTTTAGCAGTATGTATGGGATCATTGTCGCTGGAGAATAAACCACCAGCCAATGAGTTTTGAGGCATTTGCTTGAACTTGAGCAGATAGGATGTATCTAAACACTTCAGAATTCATTATGCTATTACTGTTAATATTGACCAAATTAAAGACACCATAAAATAGAGGATATCTGCACTTGTCAGAATTGCTTAATGCCTGTCACCTGAATTTTACAGGCTTTGAATGGCGCCAGCCAGTCTCGGCTCAGACTGGTATTCAGGATGGTGAGGGGTCCAGGTGGTTTCCTTGTTTCCCATAAATTGATAAAATGTATAGCAGTTTTGCAAACAAATCCTAAATGCATTATTTCGATTGGATCGTTGCAAAAATATTGTAAATAGTATAAATAATGTTGCAAGATGGTCATCCTGTTAATCGATGATTGGTCGAACTGTTGAGCCTTGGAGAAACTGTTTGAATCTCGGGGCATATGTTTCAAAGTTTATTCTTGTTTGCATCCTTCTCAAACTTTCTTTCAAATAACTTGTATTAGTTACTGTATTATTGGGTTAGGGAAATGTCTATCATATACTGTGTTAATCGATATCTGTTATTGGACTGTAAAGAGACCACCCCCATGTGGTTCGGCCCCTCAAGGTTCGGGGACCTATAAAAGACCGTTCCCACAAGGTCCTGTGTCGATCTTCTGGGAGAAAGCATGACCTTCTGGAGTGTCTCTGCTTGAGCGAGGCTAGGAGGGCGCGGTGGTTAGGTACAGTAAAGTTTAGATGCGCAAGTGCATCTCAGTGATTTTTGACTGGAAGTCAAAGGTTTGGCTGATGTCTCTAAGTTTTATTTGTGTTTCTCAGTCTCATAAGGGCTTCTTTGACTTTCATTGGCACAACTTTGGTCCTCATGTTGATAAACAGCAATAAAAGTTTCCAAACGTGATGGAAAGACTGGACGAAAGACAAGGTGCTGAGAGCTCTCTTATGGAGGCAATTAAACACACCTGAGCAATTACAAACACCTGTGACGCCATGTGCAGGGCTCGAAATTAGCGGTTGCCCGGGTGCCATTGACCACCCAAAGTGCCGCCTAAACGTTGAGTCATTTTGCCCGGCTTAGCACTGCAGATACTGGTTTATACTGTAGACACAAAAAATTGGAGTAACTCAGCAGGTCAGGCACAATCTCTGCAGAAAAGGAACGTGACGTTGTGTGTTGGCGACGGCAGTAATGCGTGGAAAAGATGTGGCGTGACGGAGGGTTGGAGCGAATGACGGGCTCCTCACAACAGCGACGGCGAGGCGGCACCATCTCCTTCCGCACCTTCCCACCCTAATAGTGGCCGCTGCCTGCCACTCCGCCAACGGCGCTTTCAAAACAAACCCTCTCGTATGCCGAGGCCGGGAGGAGGGAGGGAGGAAGGCCTCCTTCCGCCGTTTTAAGCATCTGCACAGCTCGGCCCCGCACCTTCCTGTTGGTTGGCGGAGGAGGGGAGGCGGCGACGGCAAGGAGATCCCAGATGATGCCAGTGTTGTCCGAGGAGCGCTGACCTTCCTTCCCACCTCCTCTGCCCCTTCTTCGCTCTCTTGTACGCAGGGGCAAAAATCCGGGGGGGGGGGGGGGGGGGCAGGTGGGACACCGGTCAGCAGGCAATGGGGGTAGGACATGATTCAGCGCGATCATTGGAGGAGGGAGGAAAGGGGAGGGGGGGTGGGGGAATGTGGTGATTGGAGGAGGGAGACGCGCCAAAACACTCTCGGCACAGACCTGCGCCTCATCCGCAGCCAGGATCAATACTGGCTCTCCGACGCTGTCCCGTCCCGAGTGCCCCCCCCCCCCCCCCCCCCCATGCCCGGTGGAGGCCATTCCGATTGCCTTCTTAACTCCCCCACCGCCATCTATCCATCATGCACTGATTCACCCCCCCCCCCTCCCCCTCCTGACCCTATTCAAGATGGCGGACAGCGGGGGTGATGCGCCGTTGTGTATGGCCGCTCCTCCTGCTGTCCGTCCTTTCACCCTTATTTATTTTTATTTTTAGTCCTGTTCATATCAGGTGTTTATTGGAGGTCTTCTTTATGTGGTGGGTGGCGGAGGGGAAGGGGGAAATTATTTTTAACCCCAGTCCTACCTGGTCGGAGATGCGGTTTTTCTCCGAACCGCATCTTCGTCCTCTCTGTGCGGCCTAGTCGAACTGGAGCAGCGCTGAGCGGCGTTTCCTGCGGGGACTGCAGCTTCGACGGCGGTGTAGATGCTGGGACATCTACAAGGAGCGGGCGATGCCTTACCGGGTCGCCTTGCGGTAATCTCCGGGGCACTGTGACCGTTGACGGCACCGCGGAGCCTGGGATCCGAGATCGCCAGTGTCGGGGGTTTGGCCGGCGCGGCCTGTGAACTTTGGTCGTTGCAGTCTTCGGGGGGGAAGCGGCCGCTTCAGTCCTGGCCGCTGATGGTTGTTCACCGACGCCGATGGTCCAGCTTCACGGCAAGAGGGCCTGAAGACACCGGGCTGGCTGAGGAGGCCAGATATAGGCCCCGACCTCGGGTGGACTATGAGGGGGAGAACTGGATATTTTTGGTGCCTTCCCTCACAGTGAATTCTGCTGTGGGGGGACGTTTCATGTTGATTTCTATAGTGTACTGTTTCTGTGTCTTTTTTCTTTTTCTCTTTTTTCTCTTTTTTTGATTTGTATGGATTTATTGCATTGATCTGTTCAATTAATTTAATCAATCTCTGTAAAGCACTTTGGTTCAAATACTGGTTTTGTTGAAAAGTGCTATATAAATAAATATTATTATTATTATTATTATTATTATTGTGCTGGAAATGTCTTCAGAGCGAACATTGACTATGTTTGATAACAGAATGCAATCAAATATGTTTTAATTCCCAATGTTATTATTTGTTTGAACCCATAAAAATGGATTAATTAAATTGTGAACACGTGAAACATTAAAACCGCAGTGTTCGATTGTCACTGCTACCGTTGACACGTTACTACAGAATTTGTTTTAACGGCAAATCAATGCTCTTAATATGGAGTATCAGCACTGTAGTTATTTAATGAGCTACATTAACAACTATACATTGGATTTATCCATGTTTTACTTCTAGTCATATACATCACAAATTTGGTCAGGAGATATTTCAGTTGAAATTATAATGTTAATTCTGAAGTGGGAATGATGGAAAAAGCATTTATCAACACTTTTTTTTAATTTGGTGCTAACAAACTGGGTATCTTCATTACTGTTCACAACACATACTTCTAATCTGAATGAAGGTACACAAAATTGCTGGAGAAACTCAGCGGGTGCAGCAGCATCTATGGAGCGAAGGAAATAGGCGACGTTTCGGGCCGAAACCCTTCTTCAGAATCTGAATGCCCGGCAATGTGGCGTCTTGACACCTTTAAATATATTACCAAAAGAACATTTGCTGCAGTTATGTCCTTTGGCCATCTCTTGTTAGTTAGTGTAATGTTTAACCTGTCAGGTCGGTATAGTCATTTTTAACAGCTATTATCATAAAATGCCGTTAGAAAATTCCTTGCAATCTGTATATTTTGTTGTGGATAAATTATGTGGGAAGCCAGAGTGTACCAATAGCAATAACGACCCATGCTATGGCCATTTCATGATAATTTTCAGCCCTTTAGAGAAAACATGCTTGCATCAATCTGTGGTGTGCATGGTTAAGCATATATGTTATCATGGTCCAGGATTTATTGACACGTTGATCTACGTTGAATAATCCGAACACAATTTTGTTTGGAAGTGGAAAGAAATCATAGAAATTGCATTAATTGCAATATGTAAAAAGAGTTGAGATACTGTATTATAATTTTGCTGCATGTCATTGTGGTATATATCATATCTTGATTGGTGAATATGTTTAGTTTGTGACTTTATTTGAAGCAGAAATAATAAGCGAATGCTTCATTGAGCATAATTCCGACTGGTAGCTACGCACTTCGTCCGAGCACATTATCGCACGCATCATGCAAGCCATCTAAACTGTCATTTGGCAACCTAAAAAGCAGCCACAGTTGCCCGGCTGGCAACAGGGAAAAAAAGTTAAGCGAGAGCCCTGATGTGTCCCAAACATTATGGTGGCCTGAGGAAATGGGGGGAGGGGGGCTACGTATAAACACAGCTGTAATTTCTACATAGTGAAACCAAATTGTATAAAAATACCCTTTAATAAAATCTGACAATGTGCACTTTAATCACATGTGGTTTTTTTTTATTACAGATCTCTAATTGTGGAGTACAGAGGCTAATAAATAAATGATGGGTCTTTGTCCCAAACATTATGGAGGGCACTGTAAATGTACCCAGACAAGAATAAATACAATGGCTATTTATCTACAATCTAAATAACAGCCTGTACTCAATCACCATGACTCTCACCTGACGCAGTATCCACAGGTTGGCCTTTACTGGAAACGTTCACTCCATGATCCTTCCACGATGCAGACTGGGGTACGTAGCAACAAGCTCTCAGTAGGAAGGCCCAAGGCCCTACCACAGTACTACCATGACAGCTGTCAAAGACATTTTCAAATGGGGTTGCCACTTGTATGCCGATCTTGACAAAGTCAGTGAACCCAATGGCTCTTCCCACTGCAGAGCTCAAATTTTCAGCATCTTTCAGTTTCACACTGTAATGTTTACACACAGAATTGAAGACTGCCTGAACATCAATAAGCAGTGGTTCAATGGCATAACACAGCATGTTAATTGTTAAACACAGCCATTAGATAATTTCATTTGAGATGATTGTCAATTATACTAACGTGCAGCACGATGACTCAACCTTTAATCTGGGCAAATATGAAGTGTTGTACTTTGGGAGGTCAAATACAAGGGGAAAGTACACAATTACTGGCAGTTCCCTCAACAACATTGATATGCAAATGAATCTTGGTGTCCAAGTCCATAGCTCCTTGAAAGTAGTTACGCAAGTAGTTTGAGTGATAAAAGTGGCTCTTCATCGGTAATTATGCTCAGCATTGCATGTGTCAATAAATCATGGTAAAGCTTCACAAAACTTTTTTAGGGTGCACTTAGAGTACTGTGTATAGTTCTAACTGCCGCATTCATAAAGTTCATAAGACATAGGAGCAGAATTATGCCATTTGACCCATCGAGTCTGCTCTGCCATTCAAACATAACTGATCTTCTTCTGCTCTTAAACCCATTCTCCTGCCTTCTGCCCCTAACCTTTAACCTTACGAATCAAGAACCTATCAATCTCCACTTTAAAAATAATGTACAGGAAGTAAGTTGCAGAAAGGATGTGAAGGTTTTGGAGAGGGTACATTAGAGGTTTAACAGGAGTGTTGCCCAGATTAGAGGGTATTAGAAGTTGGACAAACTTGGATTATTTTCTCTAGAGTGGAGAAGGCAAAGGAGAGACTTGAAAAATGTTTACAAAATTATGACAGGTTCAGATGGGGTAGACAGTCAGAACCTTTTCTCCCCCGGGATGGAAATTACAAATATATTAAGGCTTATCTTAACTTTACATGTTAAATTTATCTTAACTTTATATCTTAAATTTATAAGGGGAGGGGGGTACAAGAGGCTTTTAAATAAGCACGTGAATATGCATGGAATGGAGGATGTTCAGAAGGAATTATTTTAAATCCGTATTATGTTCAGAGATATCATGGCAGAAACCAGCCCAGTTAATAGGACATGTCAAGGACCCGCAGATGCAGACTTGCAAAAAAAACATTAGAAGGCATAGTTTTGTAGGCCTGAGGGAGAAATTTAAAGGATATGTGTGGGATAAGTTTTTTGTTTACACTCAGAGTGGTGGTGCCTGGAATGCACTGTGGAAGCACAGCTGGGGCTCAACTCAACAAAACTTCTCTTTTGCTTCTCTCACTTTCTTCAAGTTGAAGGTGTTGCCATGATCCTCACATTTCATGCCAGCAGATTCCATACCCAACACATGACATTTCCACCCCCTTCAATATGATCCCACCACCAGTGGCATCCCCACCTCTTTCTGCTGTCATAGAAGCTGCTCCCTCTCCAATTCCTTGGTTCTCATCCCTTCCCACACAAACAACCCCATCCCCAAGTATTTTCTCCAGCAACCACAGGAGATATAACACCTGTCCCTATACCACCTCTCACACATTCATCCAGGGTCCTCAGCAGCCCTTCCAGGTCAGACAGAGATTCACGTGCATCTCTAACCTAATCCTCTGCAGTTAATGTTCCCCATGTGGCCTCCTTTATATCGGGAAGACCAAGCGTGGACTTTGCGACCGTTTTGCTGAACACTTGAAGGCTTTGTGGCAGAGTTTGCAGATGATACGAAAATAGGTGGAGGGGCAAACAATGTAGGGAAAGCAGGGACTCTACAGAAGGACTTGGATAGGTTGGGAGAGTGGGCAAAAATGTGGCAAATGGAATATAGTTTAGCTAAGTGTGGGGTCATGTATTTAGGTAGTAGGGATAAAGGTGCAGACTATTTTCTAAATGGAGTGAGAATGCAGAAATCGGATGTGGAAAGGGACCGGGGAGTGCTGGTGCAGGATTCTCAAAAAGTTAATCTGCAGGTCGAATCGGTAGTAAAGAAAAAAAACTCAAAGCTAGCATTTATTTCAAGAGGGCTTGTATATAAAAACAGGGATATAATGCTGAGGCTCGAAAATGCAGTGGTAAAGCCGCATTTGGAATATTGTGATCAATTCTGGGCACCATATCTGAAGAAGGATGTGCTGGCTCTGGAGGGTGCGGAGGAAGTTTACAAGAATGATCCCAGGAATGAGTAGGTTAACCTATAACCATATAACCATATAACAATTACAGCACGGAAACAGGCCATCTCGGCCCTACAAATCTGTGCCAAACAACTTTTTTCCCTTAGTCCCACCTGCCTGCACTCATACCATAATCCTCCATTCCCCTCATCCATATGCCTATCCAATTTATTTTTAAATGATACCAACAAACTTGCCTCCACCACTTCCACTGGAAGCTCATTCCACACCGCTACCACTCTGAGTAAAGAAGTTCCCCCCTCATGTTACCCCTAAACTTCTGTCCCTTAATTCTCAAGTCATGTCCTCTTGTTTGAATCTTCCCTATTCTCAAAATGAAAAGCTTGTCCACATCAACTCTGTCTATCCCTCTCATCATTTTAAAGACCTCTATCAAGTCCCCCCTTAACCTTCTGCACTCCAGAGAATAAAGACCTAACTTATTCAACCTATCTCTGTAACTTGTTGAAACCCAGGCAACATTTTAGTAAATCTCCTCTGTACTCTCTCTATTGTGTTGACATCCTTCCTATAATTGAGCGACCAAAATTGTACACCATACTCCAGATTTGGTCTCACCAATGCCTTGTACAATTTTAACATTACATCCCAGCTTCTATACTCAATGCTCTGATTTATAAAGGCTAGCATACCAAAAGCTTTCTTTACCACCCTATCTATATGAGATTCCACCTTCAAGGAACTATACACGGTTATTCCCATATCCCTCTGTTCAACTGTATTCTTCAATTCCCTACCATTTACCATGTACGTCCTATTTTGATTTGTCCTGCCAAGGTGTTGCACTTTGGAAATCCTCTTCATTATCCACAACACCCCCTATCTTGGTATCATCTGCATACTTACTAATCCAATTTACGACCCATTCATCCAGATCATTGATGTACATGACAAACAACAAAGGACCCAACACAGATTCCTGAGGCACCCCACTAGTCACCTGCCTCCAACCCGACAAACAGCCATCCACCATTACCCTCTGGCTTCTCCCATTCAGCTATGTTGAATCCATCTTGCTACTCCTGCATTTATACCCAACAGTTTAACCTTCTTAACCAACCTTCCATGAGGAACCTTGTCAAAGGCCTTACTAAAGTCCATATAGACAACATCCACTGCTTTACCCTCGTCAATTTCCCTAGTAACCTCTTCAAAAAATTCAAGAAGATTAGTCAAACATGACCTTCCAGGCACAAATCCATGTTGACTGTTCCTAATCAGACCATGTTTATCCAGATGCTTATATATATTATCTCTAAGTATCTTTTCCATTAAATGTGAGGGACTATGATGAACGTTTGTCGGCACTGGGCCTGTACCCGCTGGAGTTTAGAAGAATGAGTGGATATCTCATTGAAACATACAGAACAGTGAAAGGCTTGGATAGAGTGGCTGTGTAGAGGATGTTTCCATTGATGGGAGAGTCTAGAACTAGAGGTCATGGCCTCAGAGGACGTTCTTTTAGGAAGGAGATGAGGAGAAATTTCTCTAGTCAGTAGGTGGTGAATCTGTGGAATTCTTTGCCACAGAAGGCAGTGGAGGCCGTCAGTGGATATTTTTAAGGCAGAGATAGATAGATTCTCGATTAGTACAGGTGCCAGATGTTATGGGGAAAAGGCAGAAGAATGGGGTTAGGAGGGAGAAATAGATCAGCCATGATTGAACGGCGGAGTAGACACAATGGGCTGAACGGTCTAATTCTATTCCTATTACTTTTGGCCTTATGACTTGCGCTTGGTTCTGCTGGATCTCCCAGTTGCTAACCATTATAACTCCCCTTCCCGTATTGACTTTTCTATCCTGGGCCTTCTACATTGCCAGAGTCAGGCCACACGCAAACTGGAGGAACAACACCTCATATTCCATTGGTAATTTACCAACAGTATGAACACCAAATTCTCCAAATTTAGGTGACTAACCCACAAACACCCCCTTTATCCCTTTCCCCATCTCTTCCCTGTGCCTCATCCATTTTGCCCCTTCCACTGATATTCCTTCATCTGGCTTCACAATGTACACTCTTCTATCCTTATCTCACATCTTTTTTCTTTTCATCTCTGACCTTCAGCCACTTGCCGACCAAAAACCCAGCTCGCCAGTATCCACCTATCACTTGCCAGGCTTTGTCCTGCACCTCTTCTCTTCCAACTCCCATTCCCCCAGGTTTTTGGTCGGCAGATAGTTGGACACATGCCAGAGATGGAAAGACAAAAGGAATGACCTGACCTAAAACCTCACCTAACCATGTTCTCGAGAGAAGTTGCCTGACCTAGCACTTTGTGTGGCACTGTGTGTCTTTTTTTAGTGTAGCAAATCTTTGTTTCACTCCTCAAACAGCCAGAATATCTTTTTTTAGACTAGGCAACCACAGCCATACTCAATTCTCCAAGGCTTCATAATTGCAGCAAGACATCTGTACTACAGTATGCAAATACTTTCATATTAAAGGCCTTCCTCACTGCTTGCTGTACTGGCATGTTGGTTTCCAATTACTTGTGTACAATTCAATGCCATTACCTAATCCCTCACCTATTAAACAAAAATCTCTACTCGTGCACCATTGAATAACCTCATTTTTTCCACGTTACATTCCACCTGGAATGTTCTCGCCCATGTAGCTTGTTTAATAACCTGTAATACCTCTTTACATCCACTTCCCACCTAGTCATATGAAACACAAAATTTGGTATGCAAACAGGAATGATTCAGAGGTAAATTAACACAAATCCAGGCAAATGGTTTAGCTTAGATAGGCTTCTTGCTCGGATGAACACATTGGGCCAAAGGACCCTCTTCTGTGCTAGAAAACTTGATGAATCTTTGGGTATTTTCTCTGGTTGAGTTGTTGATACAAATCTTGAATCGCCAGACGCCAAACACCGAATCTTGCAATGTTCCAATAGTCATGCATAAAATATGTTAAAAGGTATTCATTCCTATTATGACTTTCTGTCCAATAATCAATTTTTTGTCCGTATTACACCCAGATTTTGTATGCTCTAATCCTGTTGAAAGTTTTCTGAAAATCCCAAAACACACTACTGGCTAAGTAAACAAAAGAATGGACATGGATTTAAAATAAGGTAGACAAAAAATGCTGGAGAAACTCAGCAGGTGAGGCAGAATCTATGCAGAGAAGAAATATTCGACGTTTCAGGTCGAGTCCCTTCTTCCCCCCCCCCCCCACCCCCCACCCCCCCCCCCCCCCCCCCCCCCCCCCCCCCCCCCCCCCCCCCCCCCCCCCCCCCCCCCCCCCGCCCCCCCCCCACCCCATGTTGTTTATTCCTTCTTTCCATAGATGCTGCCTCACCCGCTGAGTTTCTCCAGCATTTTTCATCGACCTTCGATTGTTCCAGCATCTGCAGTTCGCTCTTAAACGGATTTAAAATAGTTAGTCATTAGGCACTGAAACAGGTCCTTTTGCCCAACTCACTCATGCGGACAGGTGGTTTCCTAAAGTACTGCCATTCGCCAGCATTTGACCCATAATCTCTCCAAACTTTTTCTGCTCACAAAGCAGTCCGAATGTCTTTTAAAAGTTTAATTTGTATTAACCTTTATCACTTCCTCTAGCAGCTCGTTCCACACACCCACCATATGGAAAATCAACCCTGCAGGTTCCATTAAAATTTTACCCCTCTCACCTTAAACACATGCCATCTATATTAGACACCCCTGCACAGTGAAAAAGACCAACCTTCCACCTAATCCAAGTCCTTCATGATTTTTAATATCCCCTTGTAAAGTCACCTCCAGCCCACTGCTTCCTTCGCTCCAGGGAAAACAATCACAGCCTATCTGACTTTCCATCCAACTCAAGAATTCCAGTCCTGGCAACATGCTTGCAAAGCTTTTCTGCACCCTCCATAGCTTCACCACATTCTTCCTATTGTAAGGCAACCAGAACCACTCACAATACTGAGATGGACTGTATGGCAGTAACATGACATCCCAACTCTTGTACTCAATGTCCAGTCTGAGGAAGACAAATGAGCCCTATGCCGTCTTCACCACCTTGTCTGTGTCATGACTTTCAGGGAAGCTTGTATACATATTCCTCAGCCTCCTTTCTACAACATTGCCATGGGTACTGTCATTTACAGTGCAAGTTCTGCCCTGCTTTAACTTGCAAAAATGCATTAGATTCATAGACCCAAATCAGCAATGACCACGATAGACCACTCATGTTAGTTCCATATGTCCATGCCAGGCCTATAATCCCTCAAACATTTATATTCCAGAACCAGGGTTCACCATTTAAGAAAAAGGGGTAGGCCATTTAGGGCTGTCTAAGGAAAAACGTTTTTACCCAGAGTTGTGAATCTGTGGAATTCTCTGCCACAGAAGGCTGGCTCAAATGGCCTACCCCTACACCTATTATCTATGTTTCATATCCATGTAGCTGCCCAAATGTCTTAATTGTTATTGTACCTGCCTCTACATACGTCATCTGCCAGCTCTTCCCTTATACCCACCACCTCCATAAGAGAAAAAATAATCTAGCAATCTGCCTAACACTACCTAATATTGCCCTTGCTCTAATAATAGATGTACACATTAAGACACTGGAAAATGAGCATACCTCAGAAACCAATTACCCATGAAGGCAACCCATGAGTGACCCATTCTTAGTCACGTGTGTGACCAAAAATATGAAAAATTGAGGAATGCATCTCTTCTAATTCTGAAAGCATTACAGGTATGTTTTGTACTATATATACACGATTCATAATTTTTTCAAAGTTTATCAAGTGAAATTTTAATGTTATGCTGACTGTATGTTTGGAGTCAGGTCAAATGACTGGTCACGTGTGTAACCTCACATGAAAGCATTTTTTTCCCATAACTCAGAATTATCTTACAAACTCTGAATTTTAAAAAGGTAGAATGTTCATATCTTTAGCAGACATGCATTATAGTTTTGTAGGTAGGACACTAGCAATAAGACGAATCTCTTACAAGAACATTTTAATGTATTACTTTATGTGATGCCATCTGGTCACGTGTGTGACATTTTGGTTCACTTTCCGAAGAATGGCCCCAATGATAAAATTCATCATCATCTCTTGTCAATTGACAAAAAAAAGCATCTGAAGAACAAGGCCTCAGATCTGGCACCAAAGTCACTGCCTACCAAGCAGCACTAATCACTGCCTCCTGTGTTCTTCTGAGAGATACAATCTACCAAATATGGCCATTTCAAGGCACTGGAACAATACGAATAACTCTTCCTCTGCAAAATCTTCCAAATTCCAACATCGGTACCCTTTCCCAGGCCAGCACCCTCAGCAACAAAGCCATGATTACTCAGGCAGCTCCATTGGGCATGCCAAAAAGTTATCTGCCCAACACCAGAATCACAAACATAAATTAAATTCTAAGTAATGCCAAGAGAAAGAGATCACATGCAAAGAGGAAAAGCTTAAAGCATCTGTGAAAAATTGTACCAATTGGCTATGATTATTCAAAGAAGGAATATTCAGGATGCCCCAACAGTACACAGAAACAGAGAATAAACAGCTAAAGGGCAAAACCATCTAACAAACAAGCCAGCAGCCCATTCAAACATCACCTGACCCATCAATGGAACAGCCAAGTTTTCTTGACACATAAACATGATCAGTTACATCAGAGCCTAAACGAAAGGAAATCATCGTTGATCACAAGGAACTGTCTTCAAATGATATGAATCTGGTTTAGTTATGGCAGAAAAATAGTGACAGCTCAATATAAATATCCCCACTAGCTTTTAGACTTAACCAAAGCTGAATTGCAGTTAGTCAAGTCAAGTCAAGTTTATTTGTCACATACACATACGAGATGTGCAGTGAAATGAAAGTGGCAATGCTCGTGAACAATATGAACA